>NW_019416244.1:685807-708929 GCF_000390285.2 Anoplophora glabripennis
TACACAAATATAAACATTTGTACAAAATATAAAATAAATGACATATATTTCACTTGATTCTTCCGTATTTCAAATAGTTCTCCGAAACGTATAGTTCCATGTTCCATTTTTTTTAGTTTTTGTCCTCTTGTCTTTAATAGGTATTAGGTAGTGGGTATAATAACTATGTTTAGGTAGATGTGACGCAAAATTCGAAATCTACACATATCGTTTTAAACATTTTGCATCAATATTCATTATTTTATATGCACCTTACAATAACCACAACTGCACACACTATAAATTATCACATAAAATAGCATCAAAGTAACGATCATGGAGACTATTCTCCCTGGTAACGATGAAGAACAACTAAGCCAGGCAAACGGGTAAAGGCAAACCGCAAACCTAACCTAACACCTAACATAATACGAATTGAAAACGGCACACGAGAAATAAATAAATTCGGGCTGTTACGCGCGGTCTGCGCAAGTCACGAACATACATTTTTTCTAGACTTGTGTTATAAATATGCTACCACAATTTTTTTTCTGTTTATGTCTGGTTGTACATATAACAAAGGCAAATGAACTAACGCTTGCTATAATGATGGGGCTTGAGAGCAAAATTTAAGTAATGCCGAATGGAAGTTCCATAAGATAAACAAAAGCAAAGGGTTGTTTGTTAGTCGTTGTTACGTTTCCGAGATCGAAAGGGAATGTTTCGAGTAATGTTTCAAACTCTCTTCAATTGGAATGTTTCGGCACTAAGTAAGTTTTCAAGTGCTACATTTCTGTAATGAAACAACAACGTTTCTAGTTATTGTTTCAAATGTGTAGTAAAACAGCTCATTTGCAACGTTTCATTTACGTTTCGTGTTTAGTGGGATACTATAGTATTAAATGTTTTAATTTGTTGGGATAATAATAATTTAGCGTTACCTACGCCCTTTACAGGTATCAAAAATCCGCTTGATATCAGGCTCCTGAAAAAAGTTATTAGCATCTCCGTGGACCCTTGCATCTGTCCAATTTTTTTTTTAAAAAATAATATCTCAAAATCTATAACTCCTAGGTATAGGGAATATTTAATAAAGTGACCCTCAAATTTCATGTAGAATCCGAAAATGCAATAAAATACACGGTGTTCCGTTCAAATGCCATGTTGCCAAATTTTTAAATTTTTCGGAGTGTATGCTTTGTGCTCAAGAATAAAAATTATTTCTAGTTTCTAGTTTTCTGATCCACCAACCAGGAGCGTTGAACTTTTAAACAAACTCAATACTAGAGCTTCCACTCTAATGTTTTTACAGTTTTGCACAAGGGAAGAAGGTAAAAATTAAAATATCTGTTTCATTTAATATATAATAGTTTTATTTTTTTAATTTCAGTTTTACAATTAAACAGTATCTAAACGAATCACTGATAATTTATTAGATAATAAAGCATATAAAGTATGTATTATCATAGGCGTAGCCAGGGGGGCAAGGGGCAAGGTGGGGCACGCGCCCCTCTTGTTCTTGCTGCATGCTGCAAGTTTCAAAAATTACATTATTATTACTGCCTATTCGTTCTGTAGTACAGTTTTACATTAATATAAGAATATAAACAGAATACATATATTATTTATTAAAACGGTCAGGTTGAATCATTTTAGACCTCTTTTTCCTTTTGGCCGTTGGGTAGGAAGACTTTTGCAATAAATTGCTCGCATTACCTAATATTATATTAAAATAAATAAACTCTTTAATTATTTATATATATTTATAAATTTTTTTCAAAATGTATGGTAATGTAAGGCAAAATTTCAAAAAAGGAAAAACCCAGAAAGCGAACAATACATCCCCGAAGGTTTTTATGCGCTGAATCCGAATCTGGCCTCAGAATTGATCCATCAACCTAGGTTTCCGAGATATTCTAACCTAAATGTGTAAAAACACGGTATTTTGCTATATTCAAGGTTATATGACGTCGCGAATATTTTTTTCAAGTCAATTACATCACCGAAAAGTAAAATCTTTACCCTTCAAAACCCATCTTTCGATTTGAACTGTAACTTTTTAACTTTTAAACAAATACGAATCGACCTATGTTCATGCAAGTGAAAATGTTTGGAATTAACCATCTATCAAAGCTTGTCATAGAGCTTGTAGAACACCCTTTATATTTATGATTATGGCACTGGTATTAAATCTTTACATCAAATTTATGATGATTATCAGCTCTTTTCCGCAAAATTAGTTCCTTGTATGTAATCTTAACGGCAATTAAAATTATAAGTAATAAATTTAATGAAGTGGAATGGTACCTAAGTACCTACTTCATTTAATACCGTTTTAATTTCTAACTTTCAGTATTAAACAGTACCTAAATGAAACACTGACATTTATTTATTAGGTAATAAAACATATATAAAGTATGTACCTATTCATCAATTACATAATTCCTGCTAAAAATACAATATACACATATTGGACAAATTACTCTTTCAAATGTGGTTTTAAGTAAATTTCTACCAGTTCTTCAGAATTTTCAAATGTGATGGGTTCTTTGGTGAAATAAGCAACAAATTCTCGTAGTGTAAAAAAATCTGGTGGTTTGATGGTTCCTTCAGTATTCAACCGCAGTTTATTGTTGGGGCTTCTCTCTATTCCAAAATTGTAAATTTTGTTGTTGTGTTTAACAGTCAGGACCAAAAAGTAAGTTTGACTGGGCCTGAATAAAAATGCTCCATTTTCGAACCGTGACAAATTTTGCTTTGCACCTTTCCTGTCTGTGTTTCGGTAGAAGGGTTCTTCACTTAAATTAACTAAAAAAAAAACAATAATTGTCGGATCTGAATTAATCAATTTCTTATAAGCACATTTAAATATACGCAGTGTGTCCAATTAAGAACTAGGACCGCTATAAAATTTTCTAAGACGCACGATTCTAATGACGATTTTTTTATCCCGTAGAGACTTATTTTATAACGTAGAAAAATATTGATTTTTGGATTATTTTATAGTCATAGGTGTTTGATAAGAAATTCGGTACATCCAGTCACACCAAAATATCACATTTTTCCATATAAAAACTAAAATTGCATTCAAACCCAGCTGAGAAGGAAAATTTTTCGACATGAAGTTTTTTCGGCCAATATTGCGGACTAGTTGTTAATACATAGGTTTAGGAGGATTATGGTTTTCATCTGAATCTACAAGAGAGGAAGTGATGACACCCCGTCAAAATCCAGCCTTGTCACCTACGATGAAGTTGCTACCAGCTTGAAGATATTGCAGAAGAAGGTGAAGCCATCCTTAAATAGTCAAGAACTGAAATGTTTTAAGAATCCTTTACTGAAATATAAGGGCGGATTTGCCCTATCTGAAGATGACATGGGATGAACTGGCATAGTTCAGCACAAAACCAGTACTGGTGATAATGCACTCATTAAGTAAAGGCCAAAAGAATTCCATTCACTAAACAAGTGAAAATGTTAACAAAATTAAAAGTTCCGAAAACAATTATTATCCTTATACATTTGTTTTTATTAACAAATAAATAATACTTGTTAATATTTAAAATTAAAAAAATATCTTATTCATTCATGCACCTAGGTAAGAGGATCTATTTATTCCTTTTCGTTCACTAAAAACAAAACTAGGTTAGTGACCGAATAATACGGTAGGTCAAGATTCACTCTCGATAAACCTTTGTCGATTTTTTTCTCCTTAAAATTAATGACAATATGACTGAATCACCCTGTATACATATAAAAAGAATAATCCGAGTCGTGCATCCCAAAATATTCACAGGTTTGTCCTGGTCTTAATGGGGAATACTGTAAACACATAAATACTATAAAAAACTTAGGAGAATATTTAAAATAGTAAAATGTTAATCAAAATAATTGTTAAAATGTACTTAAATTCATCATTTTGACCTGGTGGTTCTGTACAATCACAAATTATAATTATTTAATCCTGCCAATAAGAACAAAGTTTTTAATACAAAAGTTTTAGCTTTTTTTATGAATTTTTATAACACAGTATTAAATAAAACAATTGAATAATGGAAATTACTAAATTAAAGAATTTTTTTTAAATGGAACAAACACCCTATATATTAGTGCATACTTGCTTCGTTAAATTTTTCTCTTTTTAAAAATATATAATATGTTACTGTTTGATTCAGGATCAGGACTTTTCGACATTTCAGTTTTAAACTATTTTTGAAAAAACAGGAGGGATGGATAGCAGTGGCTATGGACGAGGCACGCGGAATAAACAAATGACTTTGACAGATGTTTATTTATCACCGTTAATTTATTTCATATAACAAACTATTCTAACAAAGAAATAATGTTTAGTGAGAACGAAAAATTTGAAGTTATCCTTTTATTTTAGAAGAATAATAATAATGTGAATGCAGCGCGCGCCGAGTATGCTCGTTTGCACCCGGGGTTTCCAATTCCATCCATGCATTTTATGACATTGAGCGACGCTTTAGAGAAACAAAATCTCTTGGAAGACAAAAACGAAGAATTATTCCAAATGAAGAATTAGAACTAACTATATTACTATATTTTCAAGGTAAGCAAATATTTATTCGAGTTTACCATGGTAAAATCAAATATTAAATTATCGTAGAAAGGCCACAAGAGTCCACAGTAAATGCTTCAAGACAGTTAAACATAAGCCAAAGTAAAATTATTAGAACGTTACACAAATATAAATATCACCCCTATAAAACTATGCCCGTTCAAAACCTCACAAAAAAATTTTGCGATTAGAGTATCTACTGCAGAGAAACGCGAAATGGCGACATAAACTATTTTGAAAAGACTTTATGGACTGATGAGGAGACTTTTACAACAGCTGGCATTTATAATAAGAAAAAATACTCATACCTGGGCAAATGAAAATCTTCGCTATAATAGGGAAATTCCAAGTCAAGGACGCACATCGTTTAATGTTTGGTGCGGTATATTGAGAAATAAAATCATTGGCCCACTATTTTATAAAGGTGCTTTGACTGGGGAAAGAAACCTGCATTTTCTTGAAAATAGAAAACAAATTGGAAGACCTGCCGCTGATCGACTATACCAATTTAATTTGACACCAAGATAGAGCGCCACCGCATAGAATCAGAGCAGTACGAAATTATTTAAATAATAAGTTTGATTTGTGGATTGGTAATGGAGGAAATATTCAATGACCTTCAAATAGACCAGGCCTTACACCCTTGGACAGTTTTCTGTGGGGTTACTTAAAAAACGAAATTTATAAGGAATCTAGTGTTAAGCTAATGTTAGATGAACTAAGGACATAAAGTTGATCAATGTATACAAAATTTAAGTGAATTTAATTTCCATCTCATACTAAATGCAGTTCTGAAAATTAATGAAGATTATACGAAGTACATCAATAATAATGGCGGTCACATTGAGCATTTGTGACCATCTGTGTTTTAGTTGGTTTTTATATTAATTAGGTATTAACATTCTGTTAAAGTTAAGAATGAGTTTTATTATTATCATAAAATAAACGGATAACTTCAAACTTTTTGTTCTCACTAAACATTATTTCTTTGTTAAAACAGTTTGTTGTAAGAAATAAATTAATGATGATAAATAAACTTCTCTCAAAGTCATTTGTTTGTTCCGCGTGCCTCATCCATAGCCACTGAAATATGTCGAAAAGTAACATATTATATATTTTTGAAAAGAGAAAAATTTAACGAAGCTAAGTATGCACTAATATACAGGGTATTCTATTTAAAAAAGATCTTTTCTTTAATTTAGTGATTTCCATTATTCAATTGGTTTTTTCTAATACTGTATTATAAAAATTCATAAAAAAGCTAAAAGTTTTGTATTAAAAACTAATAAATTATAGTTTTAACTTACAAATACTGTCACCAAGCCTTTCCTCTTCTTCAGGAGTTGGTATGCCGGGACGGCGCTGATTGTCGTTTCCTTTATAATTTTTCATCGTATGGTGTTCATAATTTAAATTTGCTGGTTTAGGAGGTTCAAGTGTACTATTAATATTCGCCCTCCTTTCGCCTTTCGTGGGGCCACTGGAATTTCTATTTGAAATCGCCTTTGCCTTAAATGAGTCCCTTCTTTTACTAGGAGGAGTTGAAGAAATGATATTTGCACTTGCTGTATTTGGAGACATGCTGCTTTTTGGAATTTCAGGTAAAGCTCTTTTAAAAATTGGTACAGGCGGAGGGCTTTCAGGGATGGGAGATGGATTGAGGGACGGATTGGGAGAGTCTGGTTCAATGTTGCCATAAATTGGCGGGCTTTCGTCGTCAAATTCCGATTCTGTTTCGCTCTCTACGAATTGTTGTTTGTTTTGTTGCCTTTGGTCTCTTTCCATCAATTTTTGTGACAACAATAAAGCGAGACTTTGCACCGATTGTGTATTGGCGGCGTTGAGATTTTGATCTGGTTTTATCGAATTTTCAGCGTGTGCTTTCCCTTTAAAATGTCTATCGGGAACATGTTTCGATGATTCTCCAGCTATATATTTGTTTGTCTTTGTAGATATTGAAGGATTACCACCTAGAAATTAGAGAATATGATTCAATACAAGGTGATTCACAACATATCCAAAAAAAATTGGAAATAGATGCGTCATGAAAAAAGGAGTCAATATCGCAAAAAAAAATATTGAAGTTGTAGTATTTTCAACCCTTACATCGTTGGGCTACTGTAGCCTTTAGCGTCATTCGCGTTATGCGCTGTGCGCAATGCGCTTTCCGAATACTGAAATCCGATTTCATTATTAACGTGTTTACATTAGTTTTTCAAGTGTCAAAAATGGCTAACGTGCAGCAAGACAACATTTGTGTTATGGTGAAGCATTTGTTTTATGGTGGGTTAGATGGGCCCAAATGTGCTTACACGTCGGTGGACAAAATTTTTAACAGTTGTCAGGTATGTCAAATTATTTTATTAATTAAAACCACAAATTAATTTTATTAATTAATAATAACAATAGTGGCAAAAGTAGTTGAATTGGCTGATATAAAATAGGTGTTATTTATTTCTTTCTTTGGGAAAGAAATAGTTCAAATTTTGTGTCCGTTCATTTTTTATTACACTTTGCCACCGTGTTGGTCGCTGACTACATGCTTTACCTTGCACAGGTCAGGTTTTACAGTGGACCAGTTCCCAGTGCCGTGCAGAAGTGTATTTTTAAATCATTTTCGAAATGACCTTTTTGATTTATTTTTTACAAAAAAATTAAATAAATAAGCGTCTTTTTAGACGATACGTCCATGAAACTGAAATATGCACTACTGTAAAAATGTAAGGAAACAAAAAAATTTCACAAATTTTTAGTGATTTTTGAAATGGAGTATCTCAGTGAAAAATGGTCGTGTCGAGATATGATGAAAAAAGTATTTTGAAGCATTTCTAAGAAGAAAAAATTAAAGTTTACAAAAAGATTTGATTAAGTTTGAAAGAAACTTTTGATTAAATTATTTAAAAAAAAAAGATTTGAAAAGAATTGTACATAAGTAAAAGAAAATATTACAAAAGACGAAATTCAGCTTAGGGTGTCAATTTTGCAATTAAATAAAGATTAATAATGGTATGCAAAGGTATCAGAAACAACTAGATTTTGTTTTCCCAAATATCCAGCAATTTTTTTAAAAGAAAAAGAATATAAAAACATTTATGAAAAAATTTTTTAAAAATTGTTTGAATTTTTATTTTATTATATATTTAAACAATATCTAATGTAAAATTGTGGGAAAAGTCGAGAAAAATTATTTCTATTTTAATAAGGATTATATAATGTTTAGCGCTAAAACTTTGATCATTTGGAACAGAAAAACTGTTCGAAGGATGTACTTGTCAATTTAAAGGGCTATTGTGGGCACATTGAGCTGTAAAAATGTCTCTCAACATTAGTCTTTTCATCAATACATATTTGTAAATTAGCGGTAGATTTTCCAAAAGAGCGTAAAATCACTTTTTGGCACTTTATCAAATTAATGTCGAGGATGAAAAAAAAATTTTCTTCGAAAACCATGGTAGGTCCTTGTAGAGAATTTATTCAGTTTTTCAAAACCGTCCTTGGATTTACTGTGCAATAATTTGTTGCTGAGATATCAATGATTACAGACAAAAGTGTAATTTTTCATTAAACCATCGGTAACCAATAGTCGTAAGGAGACCTTTCAGAAAGCAAATTGAAGCTGAATAAACAAGCTAACTGAGCTCTGCATTGATTGAGTTCGAAAAAAAATTCCTCAATGCGTGGACAGTCCTAAACAAAAAGAAAATAGAATTTTTTTTCCCGAGGTAGTATTTCTTTTGGTTGCTCGATAATCGTAGATCAAAAACAATTTTTTTGTCAAAAAATCTTGAAACTAGAGACTTGAAGCTTCAAAATGCTTTTTTTTATCTTGTCACGACCATTTTTCACTGAAATAGAGCCTTTCTACAATCGCTAACAAATGTTATTCCTAATAAACTCTTTCTCAATATTGATCTTTTACTGAGAGATATTAGTCCACATTTCTTTGATATTTCTAACAAATGTACAACGTATACGATTTACACCTTTGTTTATTTATCAACTTACCTACGTTCATTTGAAATATCTATTTACAGTGTAAATATTTCTGTTTTTTCAATATTAATTAAGAAAAAAATAAACAAATAAAACAGCAGTTAATACGCTTTTTTACAATTTTTGCAACTTACAACTTTTAGGTAGGTACTTACAACTCTTTTTATATACTATAAATTTAAACATGAAAGGATTTTGATAGAAATTGATACGGAACAATATTTTAGATGGTCTAGATCTAGAATAACATGATGTCATTAGATTTCGAATAAAAATTACTTATACAATTTTTCAAAAGTTGTCTTCGAAACAAAGGTCAGCAATCGCGATTTTACCGACAAGTGACCAATGGCAAACCAATGCGGTACCTACTTTGTAGATCAATTGGTTAGTTATAATTTTTTAATGTTGTTTTTTAAATGCAATTGTCATACCATGAATGTCAGCTGAATTTTCATAAAGTTGCTGGTCTTCAGAATATTCCGTTTTCGATGTATTTTCGTAAATCAACTGCTCGCCGTCGTCGTCCGTATCTTGAGCTTTTGCAGTATTTTCATAAATTTGGTCTTCGTCATCCGAATCATCAGTTTCTTGTGAAATGGGATGTTTTCCGGTAACAAGTTTGTTGGTAAGTTCAACGTAGTTATCTCCGCAATGTGAACTAGGAGAATCTTCCCTAGGTGGGAGAAAAGGTCTTGAAAATAGGATGGCTGGCCTCGATCTCACAGGTGTTGGGGAAACAGGAATCTGGGGCAAAGGCCTATTTCGTACTGGCATTTCCGCTGGGTGATTCTGCTTCTCCCCTTGAATGTCGTAATTTTCGTATACACTTTTTATTTTAGTTATCCCCTTAAAAATGTTAAATGTTGACGTTAAAAAGGAAAATTTTGATTCCTGTTGGGAAGCATTTTCGTCAATAACTTCAATAGTGTTTCTTAAATCGTTTACAGTAGTCTTTGGAATAACACCATCGGACATATTAAGGGGCAATTGCTGTAATATTTAAATTTGTAATTAACGACAAGAAATTAAATGTTATATACACAGGGTGTCCGCATTTCTCCGTTTATAACTTTGGAAAGGGATAGAGCGGGGTGTTTCCTATAAAATTTTTCTCTAAAACGTTTCATTCTCGTGATAAAGCGCGTTAAATTTGTATTTATTTTTTTTGTATTTTTGACATGAAAAATATTAATCATCTAAAGTTACTGGCATAATTATGGGGTTTTGTTCGCATTTAAATTCTCCTACACTCTACTCCCATAGTGGAACATATTTTTTCTGTTGAAATCTTGATTCTCTTTTCTAAAAAATGACCAAAGTCGCTACAAATCCCAATTTTTTAGATATTTTCAATTATTTAGTGATTACAAATATTGTTAAAAAAATATTATAGGATGAAGTAGTAGACGGACATCATTTTCAGCATTTATTAGATAAAACTGTTTGTAGATTATTATTTTTCATTGTTTTATTTTTAATAAATATGAAAATTTATTATTTGAATATTATTCCATTATAAAATCCAAACTACACCAACAAGCAAACTGATGTGATATGACATTTCTCAGTATTGTTGTTAAAAAGTTGTAAACTTGCAATGCCTACTTAATACTATAATTTTTAGCCAATATTTATGTAATTGCAAAAGATAATCCATTCTAAAAAAGTCAAAATATTTTTCATAATTTTTTCAAAAAATTATTTTGCGGAAACTATCGAACCGATTTTAATGAAATTTGGTGTGTTTTATTATACTCTATATATGCCTTTTTTTGATCATTTATTGCTATTTTGCAACATCGGTAATAAATTTAAACATTTTTAACTTACAGTATATTGTGCAGAATTCAATTCTAAAACTTCGTTTCTTCTGCAACATTCTTCCAAAATGCATAGGTTCCAAGATATAAGTAAAAAACTTAGATATAATAGGTATTTTTTAAATTTTTTAAACATTTTGGCAATTTTAAAAATGTTCCGGACCTCGCCCAGATCTAGGGATCTACACTTTTATTACGTGAATTGTACTGAAGTAATCCAGAAAAAATTTTCTTGCCCCCTCTCACATCCACCTGAAAACAGATTCGCCTTGGTCTTTACACGAAAAATGTTTTTCATGTTAAATATTAGGTTTTTATTATTATTAATTGTGCCAAGTTTTAGCAAAATATATTTGTATAATAGATATACGTATAGATTTTTTAGTTGAACGTGTATCATGAGAACGCAACGTTTTAAAGAAAAGCAGGAAACATCCCTATTATTTTTGCACGAAAATCCTGTAAAAAGGACGTTCCAGGACTAATAGTAAAAAATGAAAAAAATTGACCAAACAGGTAAAGACATATGGGATGATCCATGTCAACCGGATTAGTGTTACGGCTACGACCATAATTTGGAGTAACCAAAAAATTCGATCAAGGCCTCATTTTAAAGCTTAGGGTGTCTACTCTCAAATGTTGGGTGCGCCTTTGCAAAATCCAATATGTCGACTCCAATATTGCTCCTGAAAGTTCTTAATTTTTTTTGGAAGAAATTTAAAATCGTACATAACATTTTTTTTTGCTCAATTTGAAGTGCTATATATACTTCCCAATGTGTTTTGGTCTCCTAAACACGAATCCGGTATTAGAATTTAGCTTTCACATCACATTTTTTTTCCAACTTCAAAAAAACTGGTAAAAACCACTAAAAATGTGCGAAAATGTATGAGAAAAAAAAAAAGAAACCGGTTGGACTAGGGAATCGTCTATTGAGCTTCTTTAAGATTTTTTTATGGTCTTGTTTGGTTTAGTGAAAAAACTGTATAATTTGGAATCTTGATCCAAGTGTAGAGTGGGAATGAATTTAAAATGGCGTCATTCGAAGAAGCTTGTAAGCTGAAACGAGTCGCTGCACATTTTAGACATGCTCCAAGACAATCAATCGCACATTTGCCATACGAGGCAGCGTTGCAGTGCCATTCAGCATCAATATTGAAATCGAGCTTATGATGCATCAAAAAGTTCATTTGAATCCTGTTCTTAAAATGTTGTTGCCTCCATCTTGGGTCCGCCAAAACTTTTGAATTTTGACCCTAGATTCGTGATCAGCGACCCCAAAAACCGACTTATACCAAATTTGATATAGATCAGTTAATTTTCTAAAATATTGCCCGCCATATTGGATCCGCCATAATGAATTTTGCGGATCCAACTTCAAATTCGTAATCAGGTACCTCAAAAACCCCCGTATCCTAAATTTGGGGTAAATCGGTTGAATTTTTTAAAAAATTAGAATTTTTTTTGAAAATATCGATTTGTGATTAATATTTTTGAGGTTAGAAACAGCTGAGACGTGCCAGCTTAATCCTGGAGGTGGATTTGGATTCAGCGGGTCCATTTCCTCATGGAAGAAGAGAAGAATATGATAAATGCAGGTTTCTTTTTCTCTCTTACATTTTCGCACTGGTGTTTACCTGTTTTTTTGAGATTAAAAAAAAATGTGATGTGATACCGGATTCGTGTTTAGGAGGTCAAAATACATTGGGAAGCATATATATGTATAACTTCAAATACGGACAAAATTTCTTTTTACATGTGTTTTTAAATTTTTTTCACACAAAAATTGAGAGCTTTCAAGCGCCATATTGAAGCCGCCATATTGGATTTTGCAAAGGCTCACTCAGCATTTGAAAGTAGACGCCCTAAACTTTAAAATGAGTCCTTGGGAGATTTTTTGGTTACTCGTAGCACTGATCGTCCCATATGTGATTTTTTTGTCCTATGAACAGATATCCTAAAAACCATCCCTTTCAAGCTATAGCCTTTTAAATTGTTAAAAAAATATTTTGTTTGATTACTCATTAACAATGCCAAAATTGAATAAAACCGTATTTTTTTAAATATGAATCACCTTTTAATACATTTTGTGAAAGATTGGGCGATATATGAATTTATTTACCTCGTAGTCGTTCATATCCTCGTCTACAGTCATTTTCGAAGGAGATTTCCTATCCGAAATATTTGGCATGTTCCTATTTCCTCTGACATTGTCTACTGGAGGAGACAGTTCGTAGGTATTTTCTATATTTTGGTATGTCTCCTCGGAATCTTTGTTCACAGTGGTAGAACGAACTTTATTTATTACCCTTTTCTTTGGTAAGTTAGGAGACTTACTCTGCTTCCGTTGTGCTACTGGTACATCAATAGGTTTGAGATAATCGCAAATAGAATCTTGCTTCGTTAGATCCATAGGGGGGGCCATTTGCAAATAATAATCGTCTTCAATTATCTGAGTAGATGGCTCAAGTTTTGTAGTTTTTGGAAAAGACGTAGAAGTTTTCTTGTTAACAATATTCGTGTTTTTAAAAGCGTCGTTTCGTGGGGGTGGAGAAGGCGGCGGTGGGGGTGGAAGAGGTTTACTAGAAGGTTTGTTTTCATTTTGGATGGATGGTAGAGGTCTGGTTTTCCCCACTTTTGGTATTGTAGAGGTGCTACCGACGATAGTCGCCGATGCGCCTAGAAGACCTTCTAATTTATTTTTCAATATTCTGTTCGATTCAGTATTTTCCCCAGATTTGCCTTTTGCAAGGAATGGTTTCTGTAGCACTTTTGGTTTAGGTTGTACCATCAGTAGAGCGGGTTCATCTTTAATTTGTTTTATGCAGCTCCATAAACTTCTTTTTTGGGATGGATTCAATTTCCATTTGAAAATTTCAAATTCTTTTAGTTCCTAAAATGTAATTAGGCATACTTTTTGGTAAACTCTATAAAAAAGTCGGTTTTTAGAATGTGCTTGAAACTTTTTGAAACTAAAGTAGCAGATATAAGAGCAATAAATAAGCTTTAAATAATAGCTTCAATATTTTTTTACTGTAGGTTCTCCTTTATTCTATTTTGTTTTCTAATAGTAACAAGAATGTTTTTTGGTAGGTAAACATATGACTAATCCGAGGTGTTAACTTTTTTTTGTTATCAAGAAAATGGCTGACAATAGACAATACATAAATTCTCTTGAAAGGGAATTATGAGTTCTGTATTTCAAGTTAGGTTCAGAACAGATATCTGTAAATAATAATATCTACTTACTATTAATATTTGCCCATCGATATTTTTGTCTTCTAAAATTATAGCCACTTCGCCAAAACCGTTCTAAAATCATTTTTTTTTAAATTTTCACCTTAGCCATACTCATTTACATATACCTGTTTTAATTTCTGCAACAGTTCTTCCTTTTTCAGTAATTTAATCTTGTTCAAATCCATATTTTTACATGTATTGCTGTTGCAGATACCTAAAAAATGGGTAGTTCTAGATGCGGAGATGAAATCACAATGCCACGAGTTATCAGTTCTAGATACCCATTTCCTTTCCACACAGCGACAAGTCCATATTTAAAGTGTTTATGTAAATTACTACAATGTGGTTTAATACGTTTTACAGGCATGGATTAACCTATGGTGAGGCTCGGGGATACAAGCTCTACACAGGTCCTTCTAAAAAAAACATTAAATATTAAAACCTAAGTTTTAGTTTGATTCCAAAAAAAGTCAAACCTAAATACTTTTTAGTTTAATTTTGCCAGATCTTGCCGAACCTCTCCGATCTCGTGTGGCCCCCGTGCCCCCCACCCACACCTAAAGCCGGGCCTGACGTTTTATATAAAAGTATATTTACTCTTCTAAAATATTATAATTAGGTATGCACATATTTTGAATTTTTTAGTAAAAGAGGCCTATTAGTAATTGCATGCTTCGGAAAGGTAGATTTTTCACTGATGTACCTACTGTTAACATTTCATGACATTTGGACGAATAGAAGCGGAGATAATGCATCTGTAGTGCCAATATCTTTGTGTCATCAGTACAAAAGTGAGCATCTAACAAAGAGCTAATAATTAATTATAAGTTTTGTTTTAAACTTGATAAAACTTTTACCGATACGTTTCAATTGATGAACCGAGTTTATGATGATGATTGTTTAACTCATGACAGAGTTCATGAATGGCATACGCTACATGGAAATACTGAATGAAGTTAGTACTTTCAATGAGTTGGGTAATAGGGCATTACAAAAAGAACAAGCTTGGAATATGCATCCTTTGTCTGGAACAGGGTATTAGATAATATCTTTTATCCACGACTATTGTATAATGTACCCATTATACGTCTGTTTGCTCGACTTTAATAATACCCATTAATCACGGCAGTGATTAATGAGTCATTAATCACTACTGTCAGATGCTTCCTTAATTTAGCTATAATATTATATTGTTCTGCTACAAACAATCCGTTTTTAAAATTTTATCGTGTAAACCACTAAATATTTTCAATTCAGTGCTGTACATATAAAAAAAAAATTAAAAAAGTGAATTTTCCTAGACCGGATTCGAACCCGGGACCCGCGGTTGGAAGGGAAAGAGCATCTACACTGAGCCATCAGCGACTTCATTTGTGCGAGTCGTATATCTGTTTCTTAACATACCATGTTTTTCGAAACATTTCAAAAAAAACTTCAACAAAAATATTTAGTAGTCGTGGATAAAGTATAGTATTCTACTCCCGTATAATGGGTATTATTCACTCGGTGATTTAGGCCACTCGCCTGCGGCTCGTGGCCGTAAACTTCACCTCGTGAATAATACCCATCATTATACGCTCGTTGAATAATATATTATTATAACAAGATATTTTTCTTAATAGAGTATTTAATGATGTGTTTAGTGAGGAAAAATAACAACTGCAATCTTGACTGTAAAGGTTCAGTAAATAAACCCAAATATTGTGCAAACAATGAAAAAAAAATATGGTGATATGTACATATTACTGCATTCAGAAAAAACAAAAACTTGGCCTATATCTTTGAATTGCCACAGTCAATTGTTTTCATTATAGATTGTTTTGAAATCGCAATAAAGTTTATTAAAATTTTGACTATGCCATTTTTTCCTAGATAGAAAGGTAAAAAAGATAAGGGGGTTAGAATGTTATGTGAACGACCTTGTATATTAACAAAAATAAACATTTATCTGACATTGTTCTGAAGAAAAACTGAAAGTTATAAGAATATAATTTCAAAAAACATAAATCTTCTTGACACTCGTGTTAGATTTTAATGTAATAATCTCTTTTATTTATTTTATGTTAATGCTATTTTGTATTAATTTACGTAAACAATTCCCTATAACCCAAAAATAGTAGCAAATACCATAATAAACAAAGAGGTCATCTTTTACATAAAAATGTTTAACAGTTCAGAAGCCGTCATAAAATCAAAATTATTTTCACTGGCATAAAAAAATTCAGGGGCAGAATGGGTTAGATATCTTTCAGATCTATGCCATTGGATGGCTTTTTGATTGGAAACTTTTATCAAAAATTGTAGTTTAATATCACGTGACCAAATAAGTTTGTTCATTTCTCAGTTACTGACTAAAATGATTTAATTTTGTTTTCAATATCTGTACCCTAAACATTAATAAATGCACAGATACTCAAGAAGAACTTACAATATTTTTGGTGTTTTATCTTTGCTCATTTTTTTTACATTGCTTCGAGTTACACTGTAAATAGTAATCCAAATATCAATTAAATGGTTAAATATGAAAAATTCACACAGAGCTATCAACTTTCTTATTAGTTATTAATCGCTGAAACGACAATAACAAACTTAGAAATCGTGTTCTTTCCACATCCTACTAGTATCACAAAAATGTAAACCCTCCTTTAGCATTAAGTTCGAAGAGGAAGAAGATTTTGGTGCTCCGTTCCTCCGTCAGTTTCGCGTCTTACTACATCCATGCTTAAATGTCTATGATTTAAAATTCCCGCCGACTATTTCTATTTGTTTAACATTTAATAAATAGTTAATAACTGACGTGACATTCTAAGTAAACCAGAATAGAAGCATTATTATTTATATTATTGGAGAAGTCAAATGCATTTTATAATTTAACAGTCGTGATATCGTCCAACGGTAATAACTAATAATCGGTCGGTAGTAATCAGCTGATTTAGCACTGTCACAAGTCACAACTGCCAGGCAAGTGTTACTACTGTCAAATTCGTAAAAAAATGTTGAATTGATTTGTCCTCTGCGTTGTAAAATAGGGACAAATCAGTAACGAATTCGTCTAAAAATGCATACAATTATTTAAGAAAACCACACAAAAATGAATTTACATCAAATCGTGAGTGGCGCTTGCAATGGTGGCGATAAATGTTTTGCTGTAGGATCTGTGGAAGGTGTTCCCTTTACCGTATGAATTTAATTACATTTCATCTAGGCAGTTCGAAAATATATACTTTTAGGCCTATGCAGCAGGGTGTAACATCGTTATTCTTGCTTCCACATTTGAGAGAGTGCAGATCATTCCAGGGGCAGTACATGATTATATTCGAATAAGTTCTATTGATTGTTCAAGTGACACTGGAAAAATTGCTGCTGCCTATGATGATAGTATTTGTATTTATGAGCCTACGCCCTTAATACATAACAATTCTGTACATGTAAGTAATAATGATTAAATGACCCCATATTTATTCTTATTTTTCTCATAGAGATTACTCAAATTTATTATTGGGTGTGGTGAAACATCCTAATTACATTTATGTAGCGTTGCAAAGAAGCTATTCGAGCTATGTTACAATTTGGAAATTTGCTAAAATTTCTCAAGTTTCTCATTACACCAGATGAATCAAATGGCATCTAATGCATCTACGTTTCTAATTAAACCTATGAATTTGTTGGTGAGGCACCTTTTCATCTAATGAGCTGCTTCCTGTGACAGTACATGAATATTAATTATTATTAAGTTTTAAACCATTTTACTTCCGTCGAATTGTGACACTCAACAATCAGAACTCTAATATGGTTGCAATGAGAAACACTCAGACAGCTGCGGGTTTAATAATTCAAATGTTTCAGATAAGTAAGTTTCTCATGTTTTAAGTGAGAGTAACTCTAAAATGGCTAACAATGTAACAATAATTGCTCAAGAAATGTTTTCAGTAGTAAGTTGGGCATTTAAAAAATCGTATCAAATTCATTAACTCCAGTGGTGTGCTATTTTTTTCTACTTTAATAACAGTGAACACCCTACATTACACTACCCTACACTGGTGTAGGCAAACAGCTAGTTCTGGTCCAATCTATGAGTATAAAAATACAATGTGTAAATTCAGTGACTAAATCGAAATCAGTTCCGAGTAACAGCTTATTTTTATTTAAGGCTCTGTATCCCGGTAACGAAGCATTTGCGTACCCATGTTTAGTTTTCGTGTTATTTTCACGTTCTGTTATGTTTTTAATAATTAAAATACAGACATCTTTTGTTTCCATCAGTACTTTTAGTTTTTTATTTCTAATTTTAAAATGATTATTGTTATAAATAAGTGTACATTATTTCAGAGATTTCTTAAAAATTCTACTACATATAAGACTTTTAAGGTATTTATTTATTTGAGAAACATTTTAACAACCGTGTTTGGAGTTTCAATTTATAATTAATATATTTAAGCTACTTAATTAACAAATTCAATTCTCTCTTAATCTGGTAAATAAAAATCAAAAGTATATTACCAGAAAACCTATTATATTTAAATGATTCTAGCCTTTTGAATTCGTTAATGTTGTGAAAAATTCAGGTGGAGATTTCTTGTAAAAAAATAAGAAAAAAGTTCATATAGACATGTGTCGAAAGCACCTTGTGTTGCGGATATAAGATGTTAAAAAAAATCACGTTTTCTAAAATATCTCTGAAGATGTTTAAGGTAAAGTAATGAGGCTTGAATTAAATTTAACTAAAGGTAAAAATTTACTGAATTTAGACATAAATGATTTAACCACTGGTGGAAATACCGCAAATTACTATTTCTAAGCACACATATAAATTTGACGCCTCGAATATCAGTATTATTCCTATTTTCATTTTTGAATTTTTTTAGACGCCAAATTTCTGTTGTCCATTTCTGAACACATGTTTATAGGAAATTTTTTATTATTTTTTTGCAGGGAATCTAAATTTAAACTTTTGCAATATTAATAAATCACCCTGAATACTGCTATAAATCTAAATGTCATTTCTCAATACATAAGGTGCTATATTTACCAGGTTAAAAGTTCAGCCTCATCTGGACACTTGTTTGCTCATTTTTCTAATATTCATTGAATGATGAAAAATATTTAAGTATCAGTATTTGTTTAACTATACTTCAAGGTACAAATTTATGTCTAGTTTAGGTAATGATATGCCTTTTTTAGCATTTCCCTTCAATACATTGTAGATCTTGCCGTTTTAATCAAAATTGCTAAATAATATAAAAGAAAACTGGTATGAATGTTCGAATCATTCAATGTTTGTGTGAAATATAAATAATATTTCACTTAAACAGTACTTTGCAAAAATTCATTCATAGTCATCTCGCATTTCTTTTAATTTCATTTCCCCATTATTTAGATATAAGTGGTTTGAATTTGCTCAAAGAGTGTCCTATTTGCTATTAACGTGTGCCTTTACCACGTACTTCTGTTTTTTTTTTGACACTTTTCCATAATAACATACACTACGAACTAGGGTCTGGACTATAGATGGGTACAAACAGGTACTTTAAAGACCGACTCGCCCATAAGGGCGTTGAGTTGGAATTTAGAGGGTACTCGACTTCTGACTGCCGGTGCTCAGGTGCAGCTTTGGCACTTGAAACAAACTGTCCAGGAAGAGAAGCCCAACGTTACTTTTACCCTTGGGGGTGGCCACAGTGATGGGGGAGACGATGGGGATTTGCACGATGAACCAGATAGGCCTCAGGGTATGATTTTTATATCCGTATTTAGTGATTTGAGCCATGAATATGTCCAAATGATCTTAAATTCTCGTAAATTTTGTTCCAATTGGAATTTTAAATTTTAAGGAGGTTCGATACTGAAAAAAAAAATGGTAAGAAAGTTTTCAAAGCTATTGAAATCTATTAATAAATATGCAAATGCCCCGTGTAAAAATATCATACCGATTGCCAACGTAGTTTTTTTGAAAAATATTAAAAATTATGCTCTTATACACAGGCTCTTATGGGAGTTAGGGAAAAAACTTTTATCAAACGTGAATATTGTTCTTAAAAATGGTTAGGATCGGGAAAATAAAATTGTAACTAAATAATTAAATATTACTAAACATTTTAAAACAATAAAAATATACATTTACAATGTAATTATTGAGATAATGGAATGAATGGATAATGTTTTGACAAATTTGATCAAACGTGATCCAATGAAATGAAATATGGCAACACTGTACGCTGTATTTAACGCTTCGACTGAGGCGCTATATTTGAATAGCTCGATTACAGTCTACAAAATTATTCCAGTCAAAAACATATGTAGTAATAATTAATATTAAATAAATTTTTCATGATCTAATGCAATATAGTAGTAATTTGAAACAAAAATTGAAAGGATCTCTTTGCAAAACGAACAGTATAGATGTTCTGTCATAATTCATTCAATTTGACAAGGCGATGTCTCACAACCATCCACCGAGCTTCTTGATAGTTATCATATGGATTCTCGGTTTGCACATTTTACTTTTTTCTCATCAATCCACATTCTGTTTCATACACATTTTATATTCCTTTTCAGTCATTACTTTTCCTTTGTATCTTGGATGTTCATTCCTGTTTACGGTATGCACGCTAAACACAGTTGACAGTGTTGACAGTTGACCCAACTTTTGCACCACGCCATACTGATGTACAATGTTGCCAGATTTCACCCATAATTTTACAAGCTCTCAATGAAAGACACTTTTATTCAAATAAAAAGTTAATTACCGTGCATTAAACACGAAAATATATGCGAGCTTATATATGTTGTATAAATTTCATTCGCATATATCATATTTAGTTCACTTAAATTAGTTTATGTAAGGTTGGTACTACAACGAAACTGCCATGTATAAGCATAGGCTTCCCTCCCGCACCGCCTGCCCCGCAAGAGATCTATCGAACCTCCTTAAGCAAGAGTAATTCATTATTACTCAGTTCAGTACTTAAATTTGCCCATTTTTTTTTGTGGCGCTGCGTTAGTGACAATTATTATACAGTGTGTCCCAGAAGTAACGCAAAAAATTCGTATTTTATTATGTGTTGCGTTTTCACAAAAACGCTAAAACAAGTCAATTGGTAAACAGGAATTGTCATTTTGTCACGTTGCTTAAACCTTTTTTGCGCTATGTTTCATAAACCTATGACATCATCGATATTTTTTTTTAAATAGCACTACCTAATCTTTTAAGCATAAATGGATAGTCCTTTTGAGAGGAAATACGTCAATATAGGGTTTGGCCTACTTTACTTTGACAGGAGCGGGAAAAAAGCCAATGACTGCAATGGACATGGTTTAAAATAACAACAAAAGTAGGTATCATAAACTGATGCGAGAACAGCAAAAAATGGAAATTTGGAGATGTTTTGTGTTTTGGTTGATTGTAGGTACGTTTTTATGTATTGATATGTTGGCGTTTTCGGCGATATGACGAACGGCAGTGTGTGGATTTTCAGTGACAGCTAAACATAACATTTTGCCTATCATTTTCTATCACTGTCGTTGGCCTTCCAGATCTAGACAGATCTCTATCATGTCCAGCGTCTTCAAATTTGCGTACTAATCTGCATACTGTAGACGGAGGTATTGGTTGTTCTGGATACTTGGCATTGAATAATTGACATACTTCATCATAACTACAGATCCTGTCTCCGTATTCAACCATAATTAGGATTTCAATTATTTGTTTCTGATTTAAACACAACACCATCGTAATGTAAAGTTATGGTATTTGTAACTGTCACAATGAAATGAGGCACTATTGCATTCGCTAACTGTCATCTTCAAAACAATATCTACATAGCTGCTGTGATCGGGTGTATCAACCAAAACACTTTTTTTGCTATAGCACTGTTTGCGCATAAGTTTGTAATACCTACTTTTGTTATTAATTCAAACCATGTCCATTCCAATTGTTGCCTTTTTTCGCACCTGTCAAAGAACATAGGCCAAACCCTATATCGACGCATTTCCCTTCAAAAGGGCTATCCATTTAAGCTTAAAAAATTAAGTAGTGCTATTTAAAAAAAAAATTCGATGACGTCATAGGTTTATGAAACATAAAGCAAAAAAGGTTTAACCGACATGACAAAACGACAATTCCTATTTACTAATTAACGTGTTTTAGCGTTTTTGTGAAAACTCAACACAAAGTAAAATACGAATTATTTGCGTTACTTCTGGGACGCACTGTATATAGTGACAATGATATAAAGAACAAAAGTAATAAAATCTCATTTTATAAAGGACTATAAGCAGTTTAGAGCATAAATATTTATTGTCCACAGCTGTACATATTAAATTTTTTCTCAATTTCCTTTTAAATAGTATTATACTAAAAAATAATAAAACATCCTTTTTTTGTTAACAAAATAACCAGATAGTGAATATAAATATTTACATGAAAACTTGATATATTATTCGTGTTTACACTATTTTTTTTTTTAATAAACTATCGGTTGTACAAAATATTGATGTTGATAAAAAATATGACTAACACTAAACAATTATCAAACGGATATTTATTTTTAGTGTAATTGACATGACGAAATTACAATACAGACTTTATAACCTTGATACAAGCCAACAAAATTTTTAGAACAAGAACAAACATCTTGGCACTGCGTTTGGAAAGCGAATACTGCCATTCCGGTGCAGCACCTAGCGTTTAGCCCCGATGGCACCTTATTTGCCACTTGTGGAGAAAACGACAGACTTGTCAAGATTTGGTATGAAAATAAACATTGTGAGTTGTTGGTATTAAACGGGTAAATTTGTTATACTGTAATTGATTTAAAAATTGTAGTTCTCTTTACATCCAAGAGTACTGATGGACCATTGGAGCTGGAATATGGATTTGTATACATTGCCCACCCCAGGGCTGTTACACATCTGTCATGGCGAACTACCAGCAAATATATGCCTAAGTATATTACTTTATTACAGATTTAAATATAGTTAATAAATCAAATACTATACAGAATGTGGCTTGTATAATATACAAAAATTAAACTACAGCTTCCTGATGATATTTGTAATAGAAAAAGTTCATTTATTCAATGAAAATGAAGGCCGACCCTGTGTTATTTATTAAAAACTGGAAATGTTTTTATGCGACCCGAGATGTAACCTTATAATTTAAGTCGGCATAATCTAATACTAGTAATACTAAAAGAAGGTTAGGTTACATTGTCAAATATTTTGTGCAGTCAACTGATTTTGTATATGTATTGAACACATTATTCACTTAATTATTAAATATTAATCATCGTCCATCGACCTATCAGTGTTAACAAGTGAAAGATTCCAGACAAAAGTTCTTATTTTGCAATTCCACGATAGTGGCAGTGTAATTCTTATAAAGAAATAAAAAATAAGAGTACATTAAAAACGAGATTCTTATTTCTTACTTTGCTTAATTTTTTAGTTTGTGCACAAACTAATTTTACAATGAACCGAGAAAACAATGCATTTACTATTTCCGAAC
>NW_019416244.1:709146-914511 GCF_000390285.2 Anoplophora glabripennis
ACAACAACAGTTCTTTGTTTTGGGACTCCATGAGGCAGTAACCCGTATCACTGAAGTGTGGTTATATGTCTTTTGTTTTTGCTTTGGCGCTTTTTAAGATAGATTTTTTGTTTTGTATGTTTATTGTTTGGAGGAGGCGAAGAAAACTGGACGAAAACTGGAGTTTCTGACTTGAAACATTTAGAAATTAAAATTAAGAAACATGAAAATTCTCCTAAACACAAAAATAAGTTGGTGAGTTTTTTACTTTTAGGAAGAGTAAATATTGCTTCTTGTTTAAATAGTGCTTATGCAGAACAAATAAATAGTCATAACGAAACAGTTAAGAAAAATCGATTGCTTCTTTCAAAAATTATAAATATCTTAAAACTATGTGGTATATGTAACCTTCCTCGTCGTGAACATAATAAAAAAAGTGACTCGGTAAACAAAGGGGTATTTTTAGAACTGATACTATACTATACTTAGTGCAAAAATTGATCCCGTTTTAGATAAACATCTTAGTGATGCCCATGTTTTTAAAGGAACTTGAAAAACTATACAGAATGAACTATTACAGTAATCTACATAATTACATCCTAACTGATGGTTGATCGATTATCCACTTCAGCCCCCACACGTTGGAATTTTATTTCTCGCATTGTATCTAAGTAGCTACTGTACACACTGACAGTATTCATTTTGGGGTACTTGCAAAACACAATGATCTTCAAATTCCTTAAAATTTTTCGCCTGCAGCGCTAAGCGGGGGGCTGTCCCCCCCCACACCCCCGCAGCTCTTAGGATGTACGTCCTCTTTTCAAAATGCGCCCCTCCTGTATTCAAACCCACGGGCCGCCACTGGTTACATTGTCAAAAAATTTGTAGTCAACTGATTTTGTGTTTGTATTGAATTCATTATTCACTGAATGATTAAATATTAAGCATCATCCATCGACTCATCAGTGTTAATTACTGAAAGATTTCAGACAAAAATTTTTATTTTGTAATTCCATGATAGTGACAGTGTAATTTTTATAAAGAAGTAAAAAATAAGAATAGCGTGCCGATTACATTAAAAATGAGATTCTTATTTCTTACTTTGCTTAATTTTTTACAATGAAACTAGTTTTACAATGAACCGAGAAAACAATGCATTTACTATTCCCGTACGTGTCGATATGGTGTTAGTGTATGGTGCAGCCGGTGAAAATGTGCTCGCGGCGACTAGGTTGTACCGGGAACGATAGCCACAACGTCACCCCCCATGTGCAAATACAATCCTACAATGCGTTCAGCGGCTGCGAGATACAGGAAGTGTTATTCTTCAAGGAGAAGGACGTGGTCAGCAAGTGGACCTTAATGTTGAAAATGCAGTGTTGGAAAATCTTAACAGAGACCCCACAATTAGTACTCGACGACTCGCACAGCAAGTAGGAACCTCATCTCGTACCATACATCGCATCTTAAGGTGCCAGCTGTTGTACCCCTATCATCTGCAACCAGTTCAACAGATTTTACCCCCGGATTGTGATCAACGAATGCGTTTTTGCAGATGGTTTTTACGGCAATGTGCCAATCAAGTAGACTTTCCTGCTTATGTTTGTGTAACAGATGAGGCGACATGATGAAGTGAATTTCCATAATATACACATATGGGCCGATGAAAATCCTCACGCGATTAGGGAAACTCATTTTCAACATCGGTTATTGGTAAATGTTTGCGCTGGCATAATAGGCGATGTACTTGTGGGTCTGTATTTCTTTGAAGGACGACTAAATGGACACATATGTTGACTTTTTGAAGAAACGGTTGCCTGAATTATAGGACGATGTGGTATTACAAGTTTGGGCACGCATGTTTTATCTTCAAGCTGGGGCTCCTCACACAGTACTCGAGAAGTAACGACACTTTTGAATGAAATGTTTCCTCAGCGATGAATTGGACGCTTTGGTCCTGTGGCGTGGCCACCTCGGTCACCCGATCTAACTCCAGTGGACTTTTATCTTTGGAGTCACTTGAAGTCATTGGTTTACAATACTCCAATTGCTATGGTGGAAGAATTGTGAAACCGTATATTTGAAGCTGCTGACACAATTAGGGGAATACCTGGAATCTGGGAAAATATTCACCAAAATTGGGTATGTCGGTGCCATGCCTGTATCCGCGCTAATGGGGATCAATTTCAAAATTTTCTTTAGAAGTGGTAAATTTTATTTCATTTTGTTCCATATTTTAATGGAGTTTGTTTAGTGCACGCAGTTGGCAACTACAAATGCTTACGGATGAGGTTTTGTTTGCGAACTCTTTCAGTAACAACAATGCATTTAAGATGGTAATTATTATTAATTATTATAATAAGAAAATATCAGTTTTTTTTCTAAATATCTATTTTTCTTAGTTTGTACTTTGAAATATTCCCCAAAAGTTGAGAAGTATCTTTCTATCTTTCAACGAAGATTTGTTTACTAGGCTGGTCTACAGCACGTAACTCATCGTACAGCACACGAACGGTACATTTCCAGAGAAAATATTTTGATAAATAATTGAACTTTAATTTATGAAAAAAAACGCAAAAATTGAACTTTTTGGTATATGACTTTTCTATTACAAATATCGTTGCGAAGCTGTAGTGTAATTTTTATAGATTATGGACACCACACCCTGTATGAAGGGTGCAACTAAAATGTTCGTGAAAATTTTAACGACGTAGAAAATTTAAAAAGTTTCTGTAGTATACTGAGTGTTCATTATTAATGAAAAGGTGTGATTTATTTTAAATCTTTGTAAATAATGTTTTATTTCATTCGCGAATAGCATGATTACTCTTATTATTATTATTATTTTAAAAATAATATCATGACACTTTTAGTAATTAATGTGTGGTCAGTTTTCTGGGGTAATAGTGTTCTAGTAGTTTTAGATAATATATGTTTTAAAATAATTATTTTATTTCTTTACTGATCTGGCTGAATTCCTAAAACAGCTACTTTAGATTTATTGAAAAAGGGGAATTGGTTTTTTATAATTTTTTGTGGATGTATTTTTTACTCTTTATATTAAACTTAATTGGGTTAGCCTTTGAGAAATAAATAAAATAAATACCTATTTAATAAGTTTTAAAAAAAGTGTTTAGCGAATAAATACACCTGATGCTCGAACTGTTACCTTGTATTCTGTGTCTTTTATTAGCCTCTTAAATGAGTATGATGGATATCTTTGCGAATTTTTAATCGTTTTCTAATGGTTATGGAGGATACATTTGCGACCAATTTTTATAGCTTATTCTCATGAATAACAGGAAAATGTGTGTGCCAATTAGGACATTAAAATAAACAGGATTTTTTTTATGGTGCCACTATGTCTCAACACAGTGTTTCGGGACATATGTTTACAAAAACTTTGCATTTGTCACTGAAGTTTTGTTAAGTATTTTAGTTACATCCTGTAGAAATAACTATCAAAATTTTAACAAGAGTTATACAGTGTAGGAAAGTACCGATGGTCTATCAGAAGTTACGTGAGAGCGATAAAGTAAGCCAGAGAAATTCATGTGATAGACAAGGATGGCTATAATGAAGGCGTCTAATAGTCAACGCCCATTTCACCCTTCCACAAATAAGAAGTGGATCTTATTTGTGGAAGGGCGAAATGGGTGTTGACTATTATAGCCATCCTTGTCTATCACATGGATTTCTATGGTTTACTTTATCGCTCTCACGTAACTTCTGATAGACCATCGGTACTTTCCTACACTGTATGTACAAAATATTTTCGATAGGTTGAAGTAAATTTGAAGCGGAAACTATTCAAATATTTGTACTTTAAAAGTCTATAAAGTTAAGAAATAACTTTGATATAAAAATGTCTGTAGAAATATCACAATTTAGGGAATAGCCATACTAACGTAAGACAAAAAGTTTCCAATTAAAAAGTTAATTTGAAGACTTTGACGATATTATTAAAATATATTTGGTTTACAAAATCTGATAACTATATCTAGGGGGTCTGTGTCAAATATGTTGGTGTCATCCTGCAAAGACAACATATGCCGGCTCTGGGTGGAGACGGTTCTGCCCGAGGACGGGCTGGTCAACTTGTCCCAGCTGGATCCGCAGGCGCATCATCCGAAATTCAGGACCCATCGACACAAACACAGATTCATGCAGCGCCTGAAACATATGAAGTAAGTTTATCGTTTAGATATATTTTTAAAAATTTGAAACATGGGTATTTTAACGCCAAACTTTATATGAGCAAAGTTATGTGTAAGCCATATTACTATGTATGCTGCTTAATTCATACATAATGGTGTTTGTATTTCGAGTACATGTTTTCAGAATAACGTTTTATTATTTATTAAATGTCACAAGGATGTTATGTGCGTATGGGTGAGTAACAGAGATCTCTTTCTTGGTGTACTTACATTAAAATTTGTGGCTTAAGGATTCCGTAGTGTTCTTGATTTATATAAAGTCAAAATCTAATCTAAAATATTTGATGCATTCTGCCTTATGGCATGCGGTTTACGCTTCTGGGCAATATTAAGGTAAAATAGTAATATATAAGCTTATAAGGTACTTGTAACATGTCTTATTGACGAAAAAGATGTGTATCATAAATTTGGATAAAATGCTTTGCTGGAGTTTGTTGTTATAAAAATATGTATTGCGTAATTGTGAGTCATTTATTATAGAAGGAAATGTCTCAGTTGCTATCATTATTTTGTCGCTTAAGTATGTCTATGAAGCAGGTTAGTAAAAGACTTACCACGAATTTGTTCTTTCAATTTTGTTATTACTTTTTTTTAAATTTCAAAATTATTGTCGACAAAACGTAAAATGTTAAAAAATATTTCTTTCAATTTTGTTATCACTTTTTTAAAATTTCAAAATGATTGTCGACAAAACGTAAAATGTTAAAAAATATTTCACATTTTTAAAATACTTGTAAATAATGACAATTATATTGTCCAACTTACTTTTCTACTTTCAATTGATACTAATTTGAACATATTTAATGTAACTTAACTATAATAACTATTTAACGAATTTATTAACATTTTAATCATATTTATAGTATCTGTTGATTAAATAACAGTTTTAAATAAAATATTTACAATCAGTTTTAAGTCTTTTACGATTAAAATTGTGTCCTTCGTCAATGCTGATACCCATGTACAGGAGGGCAAATAATTTTTAGGACTTGTTTTCATATAAGGCGTAATGCAAAGCATCACGGGCATGGCATTGGTGGACCCTCACCCCCTATACCTACCCTACCTTCCACTTACAGTGTACACGATTTTCATTCCTACGGCTACCACGGAACCGGTAAGTTTTAAAATATTTTTGATATACCTGGTTTCTTGATTGAAAATATAAAGTTGTACAGGTTTTGCACTTGAAATTCGATTCTTTCAAATCAAGTTCATACATTTGCAAATCAAATTTACCATTTTTAGCTAATGACGTTGCGGGAAATAACTACTGTGCAACAAAGATTAGAAGGAAAGATCGGTAACTACTTCTAAGGTGGTGCCATCTGTGTTTCAGTTGTATGGCGCTGCTATAGTGTTTTCTGTGTGTATACTTATATGATACTTATTGAGTTTCAACTTAGCAACGTTTAAAATTAGGAGTTTGTTATTTTCAACATTTCTTTAATTTCAACATACGAATACATATTCAGGTCGGTTTATTGTAGAATAGAGAACATAATTTCTTACACAAAATCAATAACTTTTCTTTTATATGTATGTTAAAAATGAGGTGATAAAATATTTTATTAAATTTTTGTTTAAAAATAAACAATATTATTATTAATAACCTTTATTTTATCAATAATGTTAATTCAACATAATCAGTAATCTAAAAATTAAAAATATTTAATATGTAAGAAAAAAAAGTGTGGAGAGCGCTGAAACTTTCATACAAACTCGATACTAGAAATTCCACTTCATACATATCCACTTGCTTTTCCAACTTGTGAAAATTTAAATTTCCTGGTTTCATAACATTATCTGTTGCCCCCTCTGATGCCTGGGATGTTGATAATCTTCTACTGATACTGATTATATCGACTGACATAACTTTTCAGATGTTTATTTATTACCTTATGTATATAGTCGTTGCACCTTCAAAATGCGATATGTATTCTATCAAATTGTTTAGTGGAGCTAAGAAACTGTTTCTTGCCCTTTTTTATTTAATAATTACAACAATTATTTTTTATTTTACTATGGATTTTGTATTGGTAATTAAATATCTTTTCGTTAGCGTTGTGTTCCTCTCTATATTCATTATAATTATTTATTTTATGCTCACTAAGTTGCGAATAACTTGATAACAAAGAAAGATATCAAACCCTCTTTTGCATCAAAATGTAGCTATTTTTATGCTCTTCAAACTAACCTATAAAAAGTTTTATGCTGCTATTTCACATTTTTAAGAAAATGTGAATCAACCTAAACTTGCATAAATAGCGCCAATAAATAAACAACACTTGTTAGAAATTTCAAATTTATACTATATTCATCAATGTTTTGTGCTGAATTCATTTATGTAAAGAAACCTATAGCACTGCTTTTAAAATTTTTGAGAAAAATCCATAAAACGGCATTCTTTTAACATAACACCATCTATAGGTTTCCATATTGAGGTAAATGACATTATGCATCCACCACGAGATAAAGCATGAAAAGGCCTTTCCAACGAGGTATAACACTATGGGCTTTTGATGAGCCAATCCTTAAAAAATGCATTTTTCTGGTCTGACATTAGGGGCTTCCCCCACCCTTTCTGTCGAGAGATAGAACAAAATGTCAATAACAAAAGTTATGCGCAATGAATCCATATTTGTACTATTTAATATACCTGAATTGGAAACATTTCTGAGAAAAATTCAACTATGTTTTGGTATGTAGATTGCGCTCCCAAGCGGCCGAGCTATGAACTTGAAAACTATTTCCAGCGATTTCTCTGGTCGATTTATTTGATCCGTCATTTTTTTTCTGAAATTCTAGGGCCTATAGTTTCGCTAATATCGTACCTCACCGACCTTAGTGGGACACCTACTTTTGTTTTGGTTATATTTTACCCACACTTAAAATATGTTAAATTTACCCCCTTTGAGACTAAAATAAGTTTCATGTTCCATAACATCATCTTAGTATTTTTTGAGAACAATTTCAAACTATATATCGAGGCCATCATATCAGCAAGGCGTATGAACCAAATCTGAAATTTACAGGCATACACCTTTCTGATATAGTTTTGCAAAATTGGTTCATACGCCTAAGTAAAATACTTTAGAATAGTGTTGATGTTTATGAATATATACGCCCTTCTGATATATTAAGCTATTAAGCAAATTGATTAAATGAGGTCATACGCCCTAAAAACCTAAAACCGACTATAGTGGCTCTTACGCCCTTCTGATATGACGCCCTCGATATTATATCCTTCAAGAATATATTTTTATAAAATATTAAGTATAATATGTTTTAGCTTTATTAGTGTGAATTTATATGCCAAAAGTTTAATTTAATTTGCAAATGGTTGGACATGATTTATTATATAGGTGTATTTGATACGCAAAAAGTTGAAGTACAAGACCTGTAATAAACAAAAATACAAAAAACATTTTTCAAAGAATTCAATTTTTTTCACTGATATTTAGTAGAACACCAATAATTTGATTATAACTATACAAAGTGAAGTGTCCTTTACGTTTTAGTAAAAACTTTTTAATTTTTTATTTTAAAAATAAGGTAAATGTGTCATTTATATGGAAGAGTGTAAGCAACACGCATATTTTTGACCTATCGTAATGACGAGCTTGTTATGATTTTATAGGAGTGACGCCAGGCTTGCATTTCCACTTAGCAGCTTCGGTTAATGCCGAAACCGATATTCCTCTTGTTCCAAGCATTAGTTATTGCAATCCACGTCCCGCGTTTGTCTTGCATTGGTTAGATAACAAAGAGATGCAGTTTAGTTTGCAGGCAGAATTGTTTTTAGAAGAATTTGCCAGGTATTACGTACATTAGTTACTTTTACGAATATGGTAATTTAACTATTATAGTTATAGGCCGGTTGTTGAAAATCCAGACTCAGAAGAATCTTCAGAAGAACCGTTAATGGACGTCGGCTCTGACGGGGTAGATGCCCGCATAGAGAGCTTTCTAAGGGACTGGCACCACAGTCCAGATTTATTGTTTAGCATACATCCCGTGGATGGCAGTTTTCTGATATGGTATCTGTATATTTTCTCGTGCTTCCACTTTTATTTTATTTTATTTTTCGTAGGGTCGTTGAGTGGCTGGATGAATTTCATCCTGGTTCGTTCCGACAAGCACAAGTGTCTTTTTCAACTCGCATACCATCTGCGTTTCCTCTGGGAGATTCTATGAGCATGTCGACTACAGTCAGCTTGTACAACACCACGCCCCTGTTGAAACATTTGGTCAAGGATGCTATTGCCAAGGAAGTCTGCCATAGAGATCTGGCCAGTGTGAAGGAGGAGGATGAAAATATTTCAAAAATTGAAGTAAGTGTTAAAATATTTGAGTATTCTGTACGCGGGAGCGCAAATGGCTCCATCTGTTGTGCGGACTCCCAACTGTGCCATTCAAATGGCTACAGTAGGAAGTGACCTGCTAACTGCAGGTACTTTGTTACAAGACTGCCACCCACAGAGGGCGTAACACAATGTTTGAATTGTCAGTGTTGCGAGAAACAACTACTCCGAGAGCTACATGCCCCTACCGGCATTGAATTATACTCGCAACACCTAGTGCAACAACTAGGATCGTTTGTCATCAGTTAACCCACCAGGCACAGACCGGTTTCAGACTTATTAGTCCTCATCAGTGTGTCATAGGTGCATGTAGTTCCTTGTCGTGATGATACGACGAAGAACAGCTGTCGGTTGTCGCACCTATGACACACTGATGAGGACTAATAAGTCCGAAACCGGTCTGTGCCTGGTGGGTTAAACTTATGACAAATGATCCTAGCTGTTGCACTAGGTGTTGCGAGTATAATTCAATGCTGGTAGGGACATGTAGCTCTCGGAGTAGTTGTTTCTCGCAACAATGACAATTCAAACATTTGAGTATTCTGTTTTTGTTCTTTCAAATGCAACATACTATGATTCCTTGTTAATGTTTTTAACAACTACTTTAAAAAATTGTACATTTCATAGTTTTACTTGTTTTGTAGACATCAAATCCGGTAGATGATCAAAACGAAACATCTCCGGTGGTATTTTTAGTGACCAAACACGACAACGGCACGCTCAATCTGTGGCAAGTGATGTTTGCCGACAAGAGCAAATTCAGCCAGGTGCTTAGTATCGGGCACAAAAGCAGGGCATCAGGTCACAGATTTAGAGTTAACGACATAACCTGTCATCCTGTGCTTCCTTTACTGCTGACCACCAGCCATCACAACATTGTGGATCAAAAGTCCCATCCCCAGAACAGGACAGTAAGTATAATTCTGTTTTTTTTTTTATTTAAGTTTTAACAAAATTGTGATTGGTAGGGATTCTGTAGCGAACTGATCCTGTGGAAAGTAGATGCGGTGGGGCCACTGTCAAAATCTGGAGGTATATGCGAGCTAGCAAGAATCAGTTCTCCCGAACCTTCTGCATTCAGCAACGTAGCGTGGATTCCTACACTGCTGCCCTCTAGCACCCTTGGAAATCTTTCCAACTCCCCTAGCGCTTGCTTCGTGGCATCCGACGGTCAATGTTTAAGAGTATACCAGGCAGTTATCGATGCCAGAACATTGTTAGCCGATTTATCGTTCAGGGAAAATAGGAAGAACGAAGATACTGAAAGTGTGTCAGATTTGTCCTCTTTTAACCAAGAAAGCTTGTTGGAAAATATCAACATCGTTTCACAACAAAGTACCTCAAGACCTGGGTGTATCATTCAGCTGGAGACCATCTCGGAGGCTATCCAGTGGCAGAATACCACTTTCTTACACGTCTACCAGGAACAGCTAATCACCGGACAGAAAAGTTCGCCAGTCAACTTATCAGGCCATGACGCCATGGTCGATTTGCAACAAGCTTCTGTCTTTGAGGAACCTTTCTACATCGTTCTGTTAGATTGCACTGATCAGAACACGATAATTCACATGTGGAAACTAACCATCGCCTCTACCGACATTGAATGCCCTTTAACTAGTAGCCAGATGTACGTTCCAGATTCTATCCTTGTCCAAGATGAAAACGACTTATCCAGGAAGAACAGCATGGAATCTCTACATTTGCGACCCAAACTTAGCCCCCACATTAACTTGACGGTAACAAGGGAGGTTAAACAGGTGTTGTTGCTCCCAGATGGCGTAGAAATCGTTCATGCAACTCCCGCAGCTGGCCATCTCAGCTCGGCATCTATCTATCCCGCTTGCTTGGCCCCATATTGTTTTGCGACTGCTTGCAGCGATGGAATAATACGGTTCTGGGCGGTATCCACCGGTTCCAACCATATTAAAGAGTTCAGCCATTTATTTTTGGAGGAAGATGGAGAGGTGGTTAATACAGGCAAAATTTGGACGGAATGGAATATGATTAAAGAATCAGCAATAGAAATCGAGGGGCAGGTCCTGAATATTAGCGTGGCTTACTCCGGTAGGCTGGCCTGCGCTTACAAGTACGGGAAGAGCTTTACGAGGCCCAGTAAAAACGATCACGACTCGAGATATATAAATCTTTGCGTTGCTATTTACGAATGTGAATCGTCTGGCGGCACTGAATGGGTTTTGGAAGATGTAATCCATTTGAAAAATATACATTTGCCCAGGATCGACATCAATCGGCATTTGGATTTGAGCTACTTATACGATTCTAAGACTTTGAAGAAGAAACAGAGAATCAATGAAGTGTTGCATACTTTTTCCAACGACGACCGGCAAAATCTCACGGCGGAACCACACATCAAGTCAACTTTACTGGCCGTTCCCAGTTTCACAACTCTCCAGTCGCTGAGGAAATCGATTTCCGAAATGGGTAACATTTGTCCGTTGACTCAGAAACATATCGTGCAGTTGGATTGGGTGTCGAACGAAGACGGGTCGCATATCCTAACGGTCGCTTGTGGCAGTAAGATCATGTTGTACACTCCGCTTTCTACGGATTTAGCTCAAGCCAACGTCAAAGCGATGAAGGAGTCGCTAAATAATTACCGTCCTATATTGAGAAAGGCCAGTTCCCTAGCCCAACCCCTTTTCGTTGACGATTTCAAGTGGATGACTTTAAGAAAGATAGAGTTGCAAACTGCAGACGGTTTGCCAGCATTGCCCATGCAGATAAGTTGGGTGCGGGACGGTATATTAGTTGTTGGTATGGATTCGGAAATGCACGTTTACACGCAGTGGAAACCGCAAAATCCAAACGTTCCACAAGTCGAAACCAGCGAGACCGACAGTAAGAACGGAAGAGATGTTGATTTTCGTACTTTAACTCAGGAGAACCAACGGAAGTTAGCAGCGGTTCCAACTTTAGGACGTATAAGTTCTGTTAACCTTCAAATATTGGATCGGAAAAGAAACAAGGAACCGAATGTGGACTACATGCCAGATTATGGGCTTTTTGAGGCTTCGAGGATTGCCTGTCCAGTTCTACCCCAATATCACCCGAAACAATTGATGGAATTGTTAAATTCCGGAAAAATTAGATGGGTTAAGGCCATCTTATCGCACCTCGTTAAATGTATCGGGGGAAATCAAGAACCACCCGAAGAAATTCAAGGATGGGCCAGGAACAGAACTTTATCCGTCAGTTATCCAGCAGGTAGTCCTGAACATCGCGCGAGCATTGGAGAGATAACTCTCGACTACGATGAAATAAATAACATCCCTCCCTTACCTTTGTGGACCTTGTTGGCTGCCGACAAAGAATCCTCTGGGGCTCAAGAAGAAAAGAAGGATTACAACGAACTTTTCGATAATAACGTCATAGTGGAGGAGTCCCTGGATACCCTTCTTGAAGATCAAGATGTATCTCGAATGGAACGTAGACCGTCGGAAAGAAACATCGGACTGACTCATTTCACTCCAAGACAGGGACGGATCTTGTCGAGACTTCTGACCCATATGCATTTGCCAGGTCTGTCTAGTTTGGACCAAATGCATTTGCTGGCGTTGGCCGATACGGTGTCGACTTGTAACACTGACTTGGCAGAGCGATTCGCTATCGACGCTGCCAAATCTGCAATGGCAAAGGAGAATTTGACAGGCCAGAATGATGAAATCATGACCGATAATTTGGATGATTGCGGGCTAAGGTTTTTGTTGGCAATGAAGCATTTTGGATACTTATTAAGGTAAGTTTTTTATTATTTGGTGGTTTTAAATGTCAATCATCAAAAACTGAAATGTAAAATTTTGGAGTAATCATCGTTTTTTAATATTTTAGACCGATCGTAATAACTCGTTTAGAGGGAAATAAAAAAGAAAATTGTTACCTGAACTTTTGTAAGTGGAAATGGTAAAGGGGCTTACAATAAACAAAAAAAAATAAATGCGTGAGCAGGTGCGGCGGAGGGTTGATTTGGGGGGTTGAAAAGTTGTGAAAAATTGTATCATTGGGATTTCTGGCGAAAGTTGACGTCAAACAAAAAAGTATTTAATACAAAAGTTGTAGATCATGCAAAAATCTACAACTTTTGTGGAGATCACTTTTTAAGATAACCACAAATTTTCCAAGAAAAATGCGAAAAAGTTTTTTTCTGATTTTTCATTTTTTATTTCTCATTTCTGCAAAAATTATTTAATTTTGACGAAACATGGTGAAAGTATACCTTTCTGTGTCTTAAATAACCACACATTTTTTTAGATAAAAAAAATCAAGAAGTTTCTGAGATATTCATTTTTTCCGGTCTGAAACACTTTATTCAAAGAAAAATCATCGTACAGAGTTCTGCCGGTGATCATTTTTTTTGTTTTGACATATACTTTTTGGTGAAATAAAAAAACCTGAAATACCAGTTCAAAACATGCTCAAAAATGGAAAAAAAAATATAAAAAATGACGCATTTTTTTAATAATTGTTGATAGTTTGTTTAAATTTAAAAAAAAATTAAAACTTATTACACCATTCAATTGCACGGAAAAAATACAAAAAAAACCCAAAACCCAAAATTTATTTTTGTACAGTATTGCTATAAACATAAGTAGAATAGTGAATAATTAAAATAAATAATAATTTTTTTTTCGTATGATCGATTAGTGTACCTNGCGAAAGTTGACGTCAAACAAAAAAGTATTTAATACAAAAGTTGTAGATCATGCAAAAATCTACAACTTTTGTGGAGATCACTTTTTAAGATAACCTCAAAATTTCCGAGAAAAATGCGAAAAACAGTTTTTTTCTGATTTTTCATTTTTTATTTCTCATTTCTGCAAAAATCATTTAATTTTGATGAAACATGGTGAAAGTATACCTTTCTGTGTCTTAAATAACCACAAATTTTTTTAGATAAAAATAATCAAGAAGTTTCCGAGATATTCATTTTTTCCTGTCTGAAACACTTTATTCAAAGAAAAATCATCGTACAGAGTTCTGCCGGTGATAATTTTTTGTTTGTTTTGACATATACTTTTTGGTGAAATAAAAAAACCTGAAATATCAGTTCAAAACATGCTCAAAAATGGAAAAAAAAAAATAAAAAATGATGCATTTTTTTAATAATTGTTGATAGTTTGTTTAAATTTAAAAAAAAATAAAAAACTTATTACACCATTCAATTACACGGAAAAAATACAAAAAAAAACCCAAAACCCAAAATTTATTTTTGTACAGTATTGCTATAAACATAAGTAGAATAGTGAATAATTAAAATAAAAATAAATAATAATTTTCTTTTCGTATGATCGATTAGTGTACTTATTTTTTTTTTAAAGTTGTGTTTTTTTATATCTAACAAAATGCCGTTTATAAAGTTTTAAAATTCCGGGTAGTTCTGAAGATATCCGAAAAAACCCGAAATTTTGCAAAATTATTTAATTTTTTTCTGGCTTTATTTGAAAACGAATTTTAAAATAAATTCCATATTTACAATGCCACTTTTTTCGCTCTATTCAATGGCGTCAACATTTTTGCAATCTGACGTTTCGTCTTCCAGGGGCCATCATCGGGTAAATTTTTTTTAAATACTGCTATTTTTATAACAAAATAGTAATTTTTAATTAATTACTATTATAACAAAAAGTTTTTAGCTTGTTTTAGCTATCATTTCAAATTTTTCCTGAGGACGGCTTTGAACGCTTTCAAAATATCTATTGGATGAAGTCATAACAGTATAATAGTCAATACCGCACAAAATATCCAACAATTTTTTTTACTACTATTATAATACTAATTAAGAATAATAAAATATTTCATAAATTCATATTATTTTTTTATTAGGTACCATTATTGATTAAAAAAATTGTTGGATATTTTGTGCTGTATTGACTTTTATACTGTTATGACTTCATCTAATAGATATTTTGAAAGCGTTCAAAGCCGTGCTCAGGAAAAATTTTAAATAATAGCTAAAAACCTTTTGACGCCATTGGATAGAGCAAAAAAAGTGGCAATGTAAATATGCAATTTATTTTAAAATTTGTTTTATCATTTGTGCATTTGTAATTCGACTTAGATGTTTATAGCAATACTGTATAAAAATAAAGTTTTGGGTCAAACAATGAATTGAATGGTGTAATCAGTTTTTGAATGTTTTTTAATTTAAACAAATTATTATTAACAATTACTGATAAATTCATTGTTGCAAGACATTTTATTTTTTTGCATTTTTGAGCATGTTTTTGTACTGTGATTACAGATTTTTTATTTCACCTAAAAGTATGTCAAAACGAACAAAATTATTACTGGCAGAACTCTGTACGATGATTTTCCTAAGTAAAATTTTTCTTTGAAAAAAAAGTGTTTCAAACCGAAAAAAATTAATATCTTAGAAACTTCTCGATTTTTTTATCTAAAAAAATTTGTGGTTATTTAAGACTCAGAAAGGTATACTTTCACCAAGTTTCGTTAAAATTAAATTATTTTTGCGGAAATGAGAAATAAAAAACGAAAAATCCAAAAAAAGTTGTTTTTCACAATTTTCTCGGAAATTTTGAGGTTATCTTAAAGTGACTTCTAAAAAAGTTGTAGATTTTTGCATGATCTACAACTTTTGTATTGTATTATACTTTTTTGTTTGACATCAACTTACGCCAGAATTCTCAATAATACAATTTTTCACAACTTTTCAACCCCCCAAATCAACCCTCCAAAACCCCTGCTCACACATTTATTTTTTTTTAGGTTTATTATAAGCCCTTTTACCATTTCCACTTATAAAAGTCCAGGTAACAATGTCTTTTTCTCCAAGTGTAATTTGGTTGGACTATTTCCCATATAATTTTATTTACATAAAGATTTCTGAAATCTGAAGGTATCAAATTTAATAAGTTTTAATTTTATTATTCATGATAAACTGGGAATTTTGAGTTTAAAATTAGAAAAATAAATCAGAACGGCTCGCCAAAACCTCTGTGAAATTCGTCTTTTCACTTTGCAGATGCTTACCTTTAGCACAAAGATCGCAATTCCAAAAGCAAGGGGTTGGTAATAATAACCTAGCATGGGCGTTCCATTCCGAGACACAAGAAGAACTCCTTAATTTGATTCCGAGCTACGCAAAAGGCGAACCGACCTGGACGCAGCTGCGGGAGTTGGGTGTAGGTTGGTGGATACGAAACTTGGCCTTACTCAAACAAAGCGTTCAAGTGCTAGCGAAAGCAGCTTATCAGTCAAAACAGGATCCGATGGACGCCGCTCTGTATTATTTGGCGATGAATAAGAAGAGTCTACTATGGGGTTTGTACAGGTAAATACAGACAAAAAATAAATGGGACAAATATGCGAAAAATCGCCAATTTTTAGGTCGAAACGAGATGAACGAATGACTACCTTCTTCTCCAACAATTTTTCAGAGGACAGGTGGAGGAAAGCTGCCTTGAAAAATGCCTACGCCTTGCTAGGCAAGCAAAGGTTCGATCACGCAGTCGCTTTCTTCCTGTTAGCAGGAAATCTCAAAGACGCAGTTGAAATTTGTTTACATCGCCTTCAGGATCTTCAGTTGGCAATAATCATTGTCAGATTGTATAGGGGGGATGGAGAAGAATTGCAGCAGTTGTTGTATAAAGAAATCCTGGGATGTGATGAGAATGGTGAGATAAATTCAAAAACTAGTTCGTTAAATATCCGCTATATGCATATGCACCACTAGGGACCACTTTTACAACTCTTGCCACAATATTTAGTGTGTATAACCCATCATGTTTTTTCCATCCTTTTTTTATAATATACCTTAGACAAATAGGTTTGAATTTTAAAAACCTCATAGAAGTGTGACGTCATTTTCTTATGATTGCAGTATCTAATCCATAAATAAGGACAAAACGATGTTGTCAAGTCATTAAATATTAATATAGCTCTCCTATTAAGGGGACATATGCAATTAGAAGGAGGAAAATGAGTCAATTTTGAGGAATTTTTTAAACTATTTGCATTCATCAGACTGTAAGTGATTTGTAATAGTATAAATTTAAAAAAAAAATTGTTTTTGAATTCATTTATCGTCAAAATGGCGGAGCTGTGGTAGACAGTTACAGCAATGTTGTGGCGCGATTTCCATAACAGTGTTACAGCCTAACTCCCCGTGAAATTCGATCTGCATCAAAATACAAAAATTTTCATATTTAAAATGTTTGGTTTCTATGTGACGTTGAGAAAAATGGAAAAAATGCTAATTTAAAAAAATAGCATGCATTTAAAGATAAAATTCGAATTTTTATGCGAAATTTCTGGAGAATTTGTATAAAAAAATAGTTTTTTTTCAAAATTTTCCAATATCATAGGGGTAATAATGTTTGCAACATTTATACCAAGGGGGAACTCAATCGATTCAATAGTTTTTGCGCAATCATGTACACCAGTTTCAGAAATGTAGTTTTGAGAAAAACGGTAAATAACCCTATTCCATCCTTTGTAGACGGAGTTATTCGATAAACGAGCGTCTCTGTGGACGAAGGGGTAACTATAAACTAAAAAACTAGGGCGACTATTTCCCGAAACTCATCTGAAAATGGTTAATTCTCCTACAGACATCTGGTCAACGAGTCACCTGTACACTTTTGATTCTACCTTTTTCGAATTTCGTTTTCAAACTTTCAAAATATATTCTTCACATACAGTTCTATCATTTAAGAATATATAAAAAAATCGATTTTCTGATCGTTGTCACCATCGTCAAACGGGTCCGGAAACTACCGCGTTCGTGGACAATACATATACCAATATTGAAAATCATTAGGTTCGTTCCAACTAAAATTCGGGATGGTTCGGAATCGTAATAAGTCTGCGCATTATAATTTTCGCGTTCCTACACAAATTCAGAACCGTTAGTACTTTTCTGTTCGCTGTTCCAACACGATTTTTGAACGAGTTACGAACGGTTCAAAAAGTTCTGGGATTTTACAAGAATTTCTAATCCTGAGCATGCATGGTGGTGCTGGTGGTGGTGTGATGACGGTTATCCACCGCATAGACCTAAAAAATAGGTCTATGATCCACCGTTTATCATAACCTCGACTTCGTGCTTAGCATAGATTACACAGATTGTGCTTAGTTTATTTCACAGACTCTTTTATATGTTTTGTGTCTCAGACCTTATACTTTATTTGATCGGAAAGTGCTGAAGATGTCCGATTTCGAAGAAATTATGAAATTATGATGAAGAATGACATTTGCATTTTTCTGATTAGTAGTTTCGGTTCTAAAAATATCTAAAAATCGTTCCAACAAAGAACTGAATTCTGAACCGTATCTAATTTGCATCTGCGCATTTGCAAAATCCAGAATTAAGTTAGGAACCATTCTGAATTCTGTGTTGGAACAAACCTATTGAAATTTGCAGTAAAAATTTAGTATGAAAAGCATGATTTAATAAATTTTAATTTTTATTTCTAATTCTTTACTGTTTAAATTTCTTACATGTGGAATACACTGAAAAATTGTGCTCTGAAAGAATCTGTTCCTATTCTGTTTTCTGGAGTCTAAAAAATCTAATACAAATGTCATTTTTCTTTCTAATGTTATAAGAATGGAACTGGCTATTGACATATTCACTTACTTAATACTTATGCCATTCAAGTTACTGAGGCTGAGAATCATAGTTTTAGTCTTGGATTTTGTCACATTATTGCTAAAAAATCAATCTTTTGCTAATGGTTGCAACAAAGTTATGTTATTATGTAAAACAGATAAATTTGAATTTGGTATAGGAACGTCATCTGCGAAAAGGATACATAAAATACTGCTGTCAAAAATGTTAGATCATTTACATAAATTAAAAAAAGGTAAAGGACCCAAGACCGAACCTTGTGGAACACCATATCTTACTTCCAAAGTATTTGACTTTATATTATTGTAAAGAACATATTGGGTTCTGTTGGTTAAATATGAAAATAGAGATAATCTGTCATTTGAAAACCATAAAAATACAATTCTATTATTAAATTTTCATGTGATACACAGTGGAAAGCTACAGTAAGGATTCTTTTATTCCTCTACGGTTTCTGAATAGTGAGATATAAGCCATTAAATTTAATTATTAGACCGAGTTTAAGAATGATTTTCCACTTTTAATCAGTATTTGATTTGTCTTAATTGGTTCAAAAGTTACGAAGAGAAGGATTGTTTCCTATTTTCATTACGTCTCAATATCTGGGATTATTACATCTGGATATCTGCAATTTTCATATACATATCTATGTCAAAATATCTATCAAAAGGATCATACTTTTTTATGTAACCAGTTTTAATCATTTCTGACATTCTGCTGCTTTGTAGGGATGCAAAACTTAATATCGGCAGATAACGAAAGTCGAAAGACATTTCTCGACTTATTTCCTGCCTCTTGAGCTTCCTCTTAAATTTTATTCATATCAAATTTCATAAATGCCAAATCTACCAAAGTTTGCAAATTTCCACCAGTCCACACGATTTGCATGCATGTAACGGATGTAACAATATTTTTCTTATAGGAGAAAATCAGGACCTTACAAAGGCACATCCCGACCCATTTTTAAGATCAATGGCCCTGTGGCAAATGAAGGACTACCAGGCGTCGTTAAACACGCTCCTGGTGGGTAACGCCGGTACTCAACACCACGCACACGATGAAGAAGCGAGGGAAACAAAAGAAGCAGATCCGAACGTGTTTAACTTCTATGTGTACTTGAGAACCCATCCTCTCCTTGTACGTCAACATCTCGCGGCGTACGGCACAAGAAAAGTTTGGTTGCCAGGCGGCAAACAGATTGTAGTCGACGAGTGGATAACGCCTCTGGAGAGGCAGCTGTACTTTGCTACGGCCCACGGTCACTTCAGAGCCGGTTGTCCCGCTTTGGCCCTAGAGGTGTTGTCTAAGCTGCCTTACGTAGTATCGGATCCTTTGAAACAACCTACAAGTAAGTAGTTTCCGAGTTGACTCTTTTCTCGATTAATGTCATCAATTTCAGAAACATTAAAGGACAGTAAACTGGACAAATCGGAAATTTCCACTGGAATTATCTCGTGGGACAGTAAACCGCAACTCAGCAAGAGCGAGAATCTTGATTGGGGTGCTCCTGTAAGTGGTTTAGGAGTAAAAACTGATGACTTCGAACTCAAATGGAGTGACGACGAAGATAAAGATTCCGATGATTCTGATGGTGGGATCAGCATGAATATAGGCAAGAAGAAAGAAGACATTAAAGAGGAGGAGGAAGAGGAAAATGAAGAAGAAGAAGAGTATCAACAACAAATCGATATCATGGCGCAACAACTTAAATTCATCGCTTGTTTGAAGATACTTATGGAAGAACTGTCGACGCTGGCAACTGGTTTCGAAGTCGATGGTAGTTTTTTTTCTATTTCCGTGTAATACAAACCTTTTAACCTGTTTATGTGTTCAGGTGGTCAGCTCAGGTACCAGCTGTACATGTGGTTGGAGAAAGAGGTGGAGGCACTTAGACAGCTTTGCAATTACACTACAACGGAAGTGACCGATCTTTCTGAACTGGAACAGTCTCAGGAGGGGGATGGTGCAGGCACGGAAATTTCAAGCGCCAAGCCAACCCTGCACGAAATTTTGGTACAGGAGAAGCTCGATTTTGAGGCCAAAGTTCAAAGAGCAGCTAAGAGAAAACGTTGGTTGAGAGGTAAGAGATTTTTTTTTAACGCTATTGTTATATTGACCATTTGGTTTATTTTCAGCTAACGAGACATTACTGAGGACTTTATTAAGTTACTGTTCCTTACACGGCGCTACCGGCGGCTTGGCCTCCGTCAAGATGGAACTTATGTTGTTACTACAAGAACTCCAGCAAGAGAAGACCCATCAGCAGTTACTGAGCCCCTTACCGTTCCCGACGAGTTTGCCTCTTCTTGCTGCGACTGTCGCTAGCAGCAAAACGGTGGTCGCCGATCCAATTAGGTATCTCCAGTGTCTTACGCACGACATGCTGCAAACTGTACGTTTTCATATAACGGAAAGAGTGCATTGTTTATTATGTATACATTTTTTTTTAGATGGTGGAAATGACACAACCAAACACCAGCCAAACTCAGTTGATCGTTTTGCGAGATCTCGCCATTGCCCTTTCCGCTTGTATCTATCAGTCTTTGTGCGATTCCGATACGTTCAAAAACGCAATCCAAGATCCACAAGTAAGACTCTAACATGAATACGCATAAGAATCATCGATTAATTGAAATTACTTGCAGGAAATCGGCGCCACGCATTTGGTTGGTAGGAAAAGACGCATTTCCATTAACGAAGGACAAAACATCATTACTTTGCCTCCGAAGTGGCCAGGAGTTACTAGTTTGAGGTCTCTCCTGGCGAGGGAGAAGGACGAGGATTCTCCGCGATTAACAGTATTATTATGCGAGTCTTTCACGGCGGTGTATTTGGCCTTGTTGTTGTACGGGCTCGTTACTTGCGACTGCGTTATTTTGTATCACGTCACTGCGCACACTTTCAATCAGGAAGTTTGGGGATTGTAAGTATTAGAATAGGAGGAATTTCGTGATAGTAGCTAGATTTTTAATAAATTCTCTAAAATGATTTCCTAAAAAATCACATTAATCCGGGCGAACACATGGCTGTTTCAAAAATCGGGCCTAACTCGAATTTTATGGGTTTAAAATTAAATAAAAAATACACAGAATAAAAGCCTAAGTTTGTGTATTTTTGTAGAGGACGAGCGTTATATTGTTTATAACAAAGAAAAAAAAATGATTGCTCTTTTTTCAGTTTTTCACTGATATCTCTGAAAATAAGTCTCTGATCGTCATGAGGCATACTTATCGATTTTCTTCCTGAGGAAATTTGCTACGATAGGATTTTGTGAAAGCTCGCAAAAATTTTTTTACATTGCAAAATTAGCAGTGAAAAAAAAATGTGCAAAATTTTCAGAATTAAATAAAAAGAACAAATTCGACTGAAATTGGATGAAACTACAGGAAAAGATAACCGTTGGGGTGCTCAACAAATACCCGCAATTCGGACCCCGAATTATATTTTCAGCATATAAAGGAAGTCTTCTACTTTACAACAAGACCAAGTTTATTCCAAAATATTAAATAGAACAACCAAAATACCGTTCAAAAAAAAAAAATTGGTCGGATCGTGACCTTTTTTTATTAAGATTAATGAAATTATTCTTATTTATTATTTGCTTGTAGACTATTTGGGGGCGGAATAAAGAAATTATTGCGTACCGCAAGCCTGACCGGCGCTGGCGGGTCAAATGTTCAGTTAATGACACAACACAGCGTACAAACTCCCACCGATGAATCTGGCGGTCCTGCTACTTGGCTCAGCAAACAAAGAATCAAATTGAACACAAAGCTACTTGGACACCAGACGTCTGTCATGAAGGAAGACAAACCCACTTATAGAGAACAATTTGTGCCTCCGGAAATGAGTATTTTGGCATATTTGCTACAGAAGGTAAGTGCTTTTAGTGTTTTTATCAAATTTTAAGGTTTGTGACACATTTTCAGCCTACTTCTGGTGATTATATCGATGAAGCGGAGAGTGAAAATGAAGAAAGCGAGGAAGACGAGGATGTATTCGATGGCCCTGGAACGTCGACGATTAAAGTTGTGAACAATGAACATTCAGACCCTAATTCCTACTCTTGGCTGGTTTTGAAGCTGGCGACATTAAAAATTGTTCAAAATCGACTTACGGATTTTCTTGCGGTACGTTAATAGAAAATATCGATACCACTTGGAATATTTTCATCAAATTTGTACATTTCAGGTTGCTGGCTTGGAGATGAGTGAACTTCCTGTGGCTAGTCCACTCATACACAGCGGTCTCAGGAGACTCACAAATTGGCAGGACAACCTGAAGAAAGAGTTGGACTGCCGACAGACGCCATCAGAATACATACCTGGATGTTTCATTGAAAACACTAGCGGACCTGCGATACAGAAATATAGGCAAGCGATTTTAAGTTCCTGTTTGCATTACCGACTAAATTTTAAAATCTTTTTTAGGCAGTTGTTGGAACCACACAATACACCATTCAGCGACAAGAGTTCAGCATGTCCCGCAAGAAACCTGTGGACATATTTGGTGCACCAAGAGTCGGTCCAAGATATATTTATAAGAGCCGTTTTTGGAAAACGTAGATGGTCGGGCGTTATAGAGGACATCTTGCCTCATCCCGAGCCGGCAGCTATCGAACCTGTCAGGATCATTCACAAGGACCAGGATTCCATAGCCGCTTTCTGTCTCAATCAAGTAAGCCTAGAAAAAAGTCAATCGGCAGTCATTTGCTTCTTTATACTTTGGGCATTGTTTGTTGGAAACTAAGTTTCACCTGTTTTTTCAAAATGTTAAATTTGTGGTTATGTTATAATACAGTTATAGATGTCTTCTTTTACCTTGAATTTCCGACGATTACACATTTCAGCAAATGTTTTTGGAACTATCAGTATTCGTATGATTTCACTTTATAATTGACAGGTAAACCCTTTTCCCTACTATATCAAAAATCATAATCAAATTTAGATGTCTTGTTCAACAATGCTGCCAACTATAAATTAAGAAAAGTCACCATGTCACTATAAAAATTCCGCTACACACCACTATACCTTAAAATACCGTGCTTTCACCGTACAACGCTACATGGGGAATTAGCTTTGTTCAAGTTCGTAAATTCGGAAAGGTGGGGAGCGCTGGGTGCTACAACCTTACTGATGTGAGATGTGATTGATTACGTACGCCACAGCGCCGCACGGCCGCGCACATAGAGATCGACATCCCAACCGCTGAAGCCGCACGTTTGACCGACGCACCTCCTATGTACTGTTTTCCTGTGAAAGCACGGTATAGTCTTTTTGAATTCAGTTGAACATGTAAAAAAACGCCTGGCAATAAAATTTAATGACTTTCATAGGCGTTCCTAAAAAAGTTTTCTGCTACGGGTAAAAAATTATAATTTGTATATAATGTGTAGAAAATTTCTATTATATTTGTTCATTTGGCTAACAACATATTTTAATTATTTATGTCCTCAAACAATTTTATTATATTGATGGTAAATTTCGTTTTGTTCCGTTTCAAAAGGTCTCCAAAATGCCTTGCTGTAATATCATTTCTCCCTTTCACAATTGCAATATCAATGATTAATAGAAGGTGCCTATAATAAATTAAAATTACCTGAATCACCGAAAATTTCGCATTGCTGCACTGCACTGCTGGGCAATTTGTCAACCACTTGTCAACAGCTGAGATTTATTGCCAAGTGGCCCAATGCAGCTGTGTTTGTATTTTGTTTGCCCGCGTTCACATTCTGGGCGTATACGTTTCTACCACCTTCACATTTATTTCGATCAGACCTGTATATAGGTATGGCTAAATAAATATGGGAACATATTTTTCAAATATTTCAATGCCGAGTTGCTGCATGAGTGACCGAATCTGGTACATACTGTCAACCTGTTGGTTCTTGAATTGATATCGGAAAGACTACACAAATTGTAATTTTGAATGGAGGTCAGTATTATATTCAGCCATTTCAGTGTCAGAGGTCACTGACACTGAAATTCACAAACCGATTAGTGCTTTAAGAAAATATTAACAAATACTTTTCATTAAAAGCCTCAAATTATTTTAAAAAATATTCCAAATTCTTCACAGTAGTGAGTATTTTTATTTATTTTTTGAATGAATATTAGTTAATATTTAATGAATGAATATTTAAAAAATGCAGTGAAAATCGGTTATAACAACTTCAAGGGATCGTTTATTTACAGTTGTTATAACTGATAGATGTAATAAAAAATTACATATGGGGCATTCCACACCAAATCGACCACTTTTAACCCAGACCCCTTTTGATTTGGCTGAAACTTTTTTATTGTTTTCTACCCCATTGAAAACCTCTGAGAAATTTTTCAAATTTTTTCACCCAACTTAAAAAAAAGATGAATTTTTGAAAAAATAGCTTTTTTTTTTAAATTACCATAACATTTTCAAAAATTGAGTTATCGAGGCATTTTTTTAGTTTTGTTTTTAAATGTACTTTTTGAAAAAAAAATAGATAAAAATTATGTGTACCTATCTTCACTGTTTTTTTTTTCAATTTTTGAAAAAAACTAAAATTTCTTTTACCACTTTTGAATTTTTTTTTTCTTTTAAAAAACATTTTTTATGAATCCTCAAATTTTTTCAGAGCTGTTTTTTCAATTTCAATTTTTTTATTGATTAAAAAATTTTTTTTTTCAAATTTAGCTTATTTCACATACCATTTTGAAAATTTTTGAAAATGTATATAGAATCCCAAAATTGAAAAAATATATATGAAAGAAATAATTGAGTGGTAAACATGAAAAAAATTTAGATTTTTTTAAAAAGTTAAGAAAAAAATTGAAAATCGTTTTGAACAATTTTTTTGTATTTTATTTCCAAAACTACATCCAAAAACAAAGAAAATAAAAAAAAATGTTATTTGGTCCATTTTTGGACGAATGGTGGGCTTTAAAAAAGACATGCAATGCATTTTAACTCAAATAAGTCACTTTTAAACCATCCTCTTTTGACTGAAATTGTCATCAGTCACTGCATAGAATAAATTTTTTTGGGATTCTACATACATTTTCAAAAATTTTCAAAATGGTATGAAATAAGCTTGAAAAAAATTTTTTCAATCAATAAAAAAAAATAGAAAACGAAAAACCACTGAAAAAATTTGATGATTTATAAAAAAATGTCGGTTTTTTTATAAAAGAGAAAAATTCAAAAATGGTACTTGAGAAATTTTGTTTTTTTTCGAAAATTAAAAAAAAAAGTTTCAAAAAGTACATTTAGAAATAAAAATTTTGAAAAAGTTAGTTATTTTAAAAAATAAAGCTGTTTTTTCCAAAAATTCATCTTTTTTTAGTTGGGTGAAAAAATTTTAAAAAATTCTCAGAAGTTTTCAATGGGGTAGAAAACAATAAAAAAAGTTTCAGGCAAATTGAAAGGGGTCAGGTTTAAAAGTAGTTGATTGTTAGAATTTGCTAAAAACTGTACGTTTAATATAAAGCTGAAAATGTCACTATATTTTGACTCAATTTGTTCTTTTGCTCTCGTTCAAAGTATAATAACCTAAAGAAAAAATAAATAAATAAATAACACAAAACTTGGTACCAATTCTTCAATAAACAAGAAAATAAAATTACTCCCAAAATCAGTATAATTACTCGTAAATAACATACATTATTTTTTTCTCCTAAACTTCAATGAAGATATTGATGTTTTATGTTCTAAAGGGATTTACAGTGTTTCTTTTGAAATATATAATTCAAGACCCCGTTAGGAATCCTGATCCAATGTAAAATCGAAAAGAAGGTGTCTATTGTCTTACGAAATGCCTATAACTTTCGCTTCGTTACTTACAACACTAATACGGCTAAGTCAAGCAAATCTTCTTAACTAATGCAAAGACATTCAACCTGTTAAAGGTAAACGGTGGTCTAATCGCCGTGGCGACACCCAAAGAACTGCAAGAGATGGATATATCCCTTTTGCTCGAACTGCCCGCGTGGCTTGAGGACGAGTGCGAATTGGATATTCTCAACTTGAACAAAGAAGTTCCCGATCCTAGCATTCCTCCGTTCCTCGTCATCCACGGTTCCAACGAAAAGGGTAAGGAGACGCAGCCCGGAAGCCCCCAGCCTGGTACAACTAGTCAGACCGGACGTGGGGCCAATGTGGTGGGTTATTTATTATTTTTTTTGAGTGCGGTAATATATCATTCAATATTTGTATTTAGAACAGATATTTTCCAAATTGGGATGTGAGTATATATACCGATTCCAAGTTCATTAACTGTGGTGGTGCTTTTTTGTTTGATACATGATATCTTAAAGATGTTAATATATTTCCTTTAATTTCACATATTAAAATATACAGGGTGTACTTTTAAGTGGGGGTTATTTTTTTTAGGTATAATATTACGTGTCTTCCAGAATACTAATCTGAAATTTTTTTTCCAATCAAATAAATGGTGAAGTTTATAATTCACGTTTTAAATTGTGCTTTAAAGTCTTGTCTATTCCACCAGAAAACAGAATTAATGTCACAAAATATTTTTACATACTAAGATCTTCGGCAAATATCGTTAATAAATAATGATAAATAGAAGCAGTGAAAGAGTGACTCCTTGAGTATTAAATTTCAAACGTTATTACACATATTAGGATTGATTATAAATTGTTTTTCAGTATTACTGTGGTTTTGATAGTAGTCTTATTACTGTGGATTACTGTTTACGAACAATACGTGTTTCTAAATGTCAAAGGAAGCCCCCATATAAATATGATCCCCATTCAAAGTTACGCCTTGTACAAACTCTCAAAAGTTTTTAAAATTTTGATATGTCACAAAATATTGGCAAAAAATGGTTTTTTAAATAAAATTTTTGTTTAGTAAATGTTTTTTTTGTACGCCAAAATGATCTTGAGCGACATCGTAACTTTTTCGTTGCTTTAAATTATACAGGGTATAGCAAAAGTACCGGACCGGCAGAATAACTTCTTCTTCTTTTAGTGGTTGGTCCTAATAAGTCCCATAGCACTACGGCCTGATTAGGCCTATTGTGCGTCCCACTACTAGTCCTATTCAGCAAGTAGATTTGTCCTTTTTACAAAGTCCAAAAGCTTCCTTGCTGATACTTCTCTTAGTTCCTTGGGATCCAAGTAGGGTCGCCCAAGGAGCGCCATTCTGCTACGTGCAAATCCCGGGCACTCGCCCATGATATGCAGATAAGTTTCATCCGCCGATTCACATCCTCGGCAGACCGGACTGTCTACAAGCTTTAGCTTATGTACATGTTTCCTAAAGTGACAGTGTCCCGTTATGAGTCCTGTCACTCTCCTGAGCCGGATTCTGTTCAAGCTCAGTAAATCATTCGCTCTTTCCTTCGAAGGATACTCCATGAGCTCCTTAGAATGGCTATATCCTGGCCTTGAAGTCCAGTATTTCCTGTGTTCTGTCTCAGTCCATTTGCCCAAAGCCCGCCTGACCACACTGGGAGATGTGCCACAGAAGGGCTCCGGGCCAATGAAAAAGCCTCTGTTTCGGATCCCTTCCTAGCAAGTTCATCCGCTTTCTCATTTCCACAAATGCCTTTGTGCCCTGGCACCCAACACAGTCTGACTGTATTGTTGGTGGCCAATTCAGTCAGCATTTGTAAACAATCCCACACCAGTTTTGAACTTATCTTGTGTGCGCCTAAAACTTTTAATTGCAGCTTGACTATCAGATAATATATATATGAGTTTACGTTTATAACCTCTACGTACATTATCTGCCAGACACGCCATTATCGCGAAAATTTCTGCTTGGAATACGGTAGGGAACTTCCCCAGACTGTAGCTTACACTCCATCTGAGTCTGAGTCCATATATTCCAGCACCCGTCCCTCTGGTCATTTTGGAGCCATCTGTAAACTATACTAGGCTCCACCTTTCCAGGGTTTCAAACCTTTCCTCCCATTTGCTTTGATCCTCTATTTGAATCTCAAATGACTTGTGGAAGTGAAACCTTGGAACCATCTTGTCGGAACCAACTTTTGGGATGGTATCTGATGTGTCTACGTATAATCCTGGAATAGGAACTTTCTCTTCAGTCGTTGTTATTCCTGAGTCGATATGCTGCTAGCCGCGCTTCTCTTTCCACTACTATATGCAGCGGTGGTAGATTTAGCATGACTTCTAGTGCAGCTGTCGGAGTCGATGCCATCGCCCCCATTATACGTAAACAGGCCAATCTCTGAATTGCAGAATAACTTGGCAGAGCATTTTAGAGAAAAATGTTAAATACAAATGTTTCTCCCTGGCTATCCGATGGTGACCTTGACATTGACCTTGAAAATCATTTCAAGGTCAAATGTGACCCTATATTTGTGACCCCAGAAAAGAGCTAAAAATTGTACGTTCAGATATAACTGAGTGATCCCTCCCTTTTGATGTTGGGGCCCCCACAGGGTCAAACTAATAAAACTACAGGAATGGCAGAATAACTCGGCAGGAGAGCATTTTAGAGAAAAATGTTAAATATAAAAGTTTCAGGATTTCTCCCTGGCTATCATGGTCAACATTTTTCTCTAAAATGCTCTCCCACCGAGTTATTCTGCCGTTCCTGTACTTTTGTTAGTTTGACCTTGTGGATGCCCCCAAGGTCATATCCGAACGTAAAATTTTCCGCTCTTTTCATTTCTGTTGTCAAAAGTATAGGGTCCCATTTGAAAAATCACATTTGACCTTGAAATGATATTCTAGGTCAAGGTCACAATCGGATAGCCAGGGAGAGATCCTAAAACTTTTATATTTTTCTCTAAAATGCTCTCCCGTCGAGTTATTCTGCCGGTACTTTTGCTACACCCTGTATAAAGTGATTGACAGTATAATTTTCTTCGTTATATACCTAACTAAAACGAAATATTAAGAGCTATAGCAAACAGGCAACCAGCAATACATTTTTATAGATTTTATTACACAGATTGTCTAAATATGAATTAATGCACAAATAACAGATTTTTCCCCATTTTAAAGCAGATTTTCTATAAAATGGACTTAGTTTGAAACTCAAATTTTTGGTGTAAAGAAATTTGTAATTTACAATGCCGCTTGTTCAAAAGCGGCAAATTACAAATTTCTTTACAACAAAAAGTAATTTGAGTTTCAAGATAACTCCACTTTTTAGAAAATCTGCGTTAGCATGGAGGAAAGTCTGTTATTTTTGCATTAATTCATATTTAGACAAACTGTGTAATAAAATCTATAAAAATGTACTGCTGGTCTAACCAAGAACTTTAACTGTAGAAGCATCTTTGAAAAAGTCAACTGGTTTATAGTGATAATACAAGTATAACTCGTATTGACAATTATTAATTTATGTTAGACGAAACTTTGGCATCTCTATTGTTGTACAAATTTTGCGTATGTGTCTGTAGATGAAGGGGTTAAGCTTCCCGGGCTGTCATGATGCCAATTTTGTCCACCTCGTTCTGCTTCGGTCGGCACACATGCTTCGACCGGTGTGTCTCTAACACAGCTCTCTATTAGTGCTTCATGATAAATGTTGTCATGTTGATTGTCCATCTTTTGGTTTGCTAGACGTGTAGATGTTATCGGACTATTAGCAGTTTTGTTGGTTACCCTTGTAATGTTCCAGTTAATTTTCTTCTTACATCTGTTGGTTCATGTGGCTTTAAGAGGAAAGGGATATCAAAAATATATCGTAATAATAATTTTTTAGTGAATGTCTGTACAATTTCAAAGACACAGGTGTACCGATGTTTCGTGCACAGAACTACTTACGATTGGTGGACTCAAGGAAATAAGACGATTTAACTCTATGCAAAGTTGCTTTATTTAGTCGCTAGAGGGCGTCAGAGTTCGTAGGAAATTTTATTGTAGAAGTGAAGTTGTAAGGTTGCTCGTCAAAAAAATAAGTGTATTTAATTTGGGGATGTTTTTCAAATTATTGTAAATGTTTTACTTGTACAAGGAATTCCAGGGCTATTTGGAAAAATAAATAAATTCTAGCGAGAAGATTAAGCAGCTTTGGATAGAATTAAGTTTGCTTAATTTTTATAAAAAAATGTTCTATTATTAAATGAAATATTAAAAGAAAGAAATTTATGTCTTATCTGTAGAGAACAATATAGTAAAACAATGACTGTATCTTTTCAAATCTATTTCTAGCAAAAAAAATATGCTACGGTGTATTTAACAAGCTTAATTCAAATAGAAAAATAATTTTATTCTTGGACAAATAGAGTTGATAGTAAAATATCTGCACGCAATTTTTGATATCCGTTCGTCTTATCAAATTGTATATTTGCGTCAAAGTACAAATATTGAAAGAGACTAGTGAAATATGTTCAGCTAAATTTGTTTATGTTTATATGAAGTTTGACTTGTAGAAAATTGTGGATGTATTAAGACATTTTTTCACTATTCTCCTTTGATAATTTCTAAATCGTTTATATTCATGGGCTACCATTTTAATGCACGTAGTAGTATTTCCTGTATCTCATCAGTTGCACAGTACCCATCTTTTACACTTTGAGTCACTTTCTGTTTAGTTTCCACATAATATGAATGAATGTAAATAATTTTGTGTAATGTAAGATATAAAAATGTCGTTTCTTCGTTATGCAAAGTTGTTTTGAAAGAATGGGTGGGTTCTCCATTAAAAATTGTAATTTAGAGCATGTGCTAAATATTGTTTGAATTTATATCTAACATGTCTTTTAAAACAGGTTCTAAAGCATAAGATCGATGGCATAAGAAGAATTACTGCACATCCTTTATTGCCCCTGTGTAAGTATCGTTAAAGATATTCGACCAATTACGCTAAATTTCTTGCCAGAAGTGAAAATTAAAGTATTTTGATAATAGAGCATGATGAAAACATTTCAAATGAAATTTGTGAATTAAAAAATTAAATAATGGTTGCTTACCTTAAGTTGTGGAAAATGAATAACATATGCAGGGTGTCCCTTAAAGAATGTGCCAAACTTTAGCACTAGATTCTACAACGAAACTTGGGTAAAAGTCATATACAATGTTGGCCAGTTTTCAAGATACAGGGTATTGAAGTTGAAAAGATAAAAACGATTTTCAGGCATATCTCGGAGATACGTTAAGGGATTTTTTTTCTAGTTTGATATGAGGAGTTTTAACGAGGACCTACATCATTTGCTGCGATTTCATGTTAATACAAAAAACCAGTGGCGTGAAAACTATATTTTCGAGACCCTTTTTTAAAAAATAAATGTTACACCGCTGCGCAAAGCGGAAATAAGTAAAATTGTTTCAATTTTCAATTATTTTTCATTCACTTCCAACTTGTGTTATAGAATAATTTTTTGATAATTAAATAGTATTAACGAACATTAAAATATTTTAATATTTTACAATATACTGTTTATATATGATATTTCGGGTATTACAGTTGTAAAATATATCAAACAATTGAGAAAACTAAAATATAAATACATATAAACAAAATTTTTGTTTAACGTAAATAATGAATTAATAAAATATACCAAGAAGAACTAAGAAAAACATTAATTAAACACTAATTATGTTTAAGTTTATTTTTGAAATATCCAAGTTTGACTGAAGACATGTTCAATATCTTTTTAAGAAAAATCTCTGAACAGTGAAAAATGATGGGTTCGGGTGTTTTATAGCATTTGCAGCAGCAATTATTCTTTGACACAGTTCATCTCTATTGTTGATAGAGGCAGCACTATAAACCATGGTCTTAATATATCCTCAGAAAAAAAATCAAGTGGATTTAGATATGGACTACGTTCAGGCCATGAGTGTTCACTTCCTCTTCCTATTCATCAATGAGGAAATATATTTGGCGCATTCTTTAACGGACACCTTGTATATGCGTAAAATGTTTTCTCGTGACCAACTGTAAAATACAATTAAGCATTTTTTATCACGACTCAAAATTAAATTTTCTCCAATTTTTCAAACATAATGATATGATAAAACTTTTTCCTAAGAAAACTGAAAATAATTTCAAAAATTAGAAAATATTTTCTTGTATTTAAAAAAATATATTTTGCAAATATATGTAAACCATTTTTGATATTTCAGGATCGACAACTTCTAATTTAATTTTCTATTCCTCAAATTCTGTTTGAAATTTTTTCATCGCAAAAATTCTCTGTGTGGGCCTTTATTAAAATACTGTCCTTTAATTCTCACCAACCACTTCTGCAACACACTCGAATAAACACGCATGTGCTAAGATTTAAGTTTATTTTATTCAAAATATGACAGATTTGACTGGAGGGCAAGACGGATCTGTACATTTGTGGGAATGGGGACATCAGCAACCGGTAGCTGTGCCTAGGCCACCCGGCACATACGCCAAAGTTACCAGAGTGCGCTTCTCTCAGCACGGCAACAAATTTGGAGTTGCCGATTCCGACGGAAATTTAAGCCTGTTCCAAGTCGGTCTGAGCGCGAACGCTACACGACCATTCTTTGTAAGTAACTTTTAAGAAACAATATTCAAAAGTAAAATCATAATTTTCCTAGACTTTGCCGTGCCACAACAAAGGCATAAGCGATTTCGTATTCTTAGGATCTTGCAGTTTGTTAGCTACCGGTAAGTCGTTTCTTACCATCTACAACATTGTATTAAATACGATTGTCTTTTAGCCGGCCACAGTTCCGAGAGTAAGAATGTGTGTATATGGGACTCCATCTTGCCTCAGGGCAAGGCATTGGTAATGGCGTTCACTTGTCACGATCAAGGCGCCAGCAGCTTAGTGTTCGCCCCTCAACATCAGGTACTTATTTCGGCTGGTAAAAGAGGTGACGTGTGTTTGATCGATGTAAGGTCCAAGTCCATCCGACACAAGTTTACGGCTCACGAGAATGCTGTCAAATGTATTGCTATTGATCCGCATGAAGATTACTTTGCTACGGGATCGGCAGATGGTGATATTAAGGTATGATTTTTTTTATTAATCCTTAATTTGCAGTAGATTGAAGAATCATTTATTTTTTTTTTTCAGTCAAGTGTAATATCTTTTAATATTTTTTATTTTCATTTCTTTCTCTAATAATTTCAGATATTAATTCTTACTATATTGATATATTGCCACTTTTTCCATTACAACACAAAAATTTGTTTTTAACGGAACCCCTGTATATTTTTATTTACACTAATTCAGAAACGTTCCCTTCTCATATATTTTTTAGTCAATAATTTCAAATTTGCGAACCTTGCTTCTTCCTGAAGAGGTCTTCGTAATAAATATTCATTTTAAAACATTTTTTCTAATTACAACTTATTACTTTAAAAAGATGTTACTTTTTGACTTGACTTTGATAAAATTAAAAATATAACAGTTTACGTGATTGTTTAATTTTCAAAATCATAAGGGCCCAGATCAATAGGGTTGGTGTAAATAAAAATTGCGTTAATTTCACATGCATAAAATACGAAAATATAAAAGAAAAACTTACTGTCTATTGATCAAAATGCGCAAAACAAAAGAAAACTACTTTTCCACGCTAGTGTGTAAAAATCTTTGTAAACCAAAATGCATGCAGAAAAGTATAAATTTTCAACATGTACTTAGAAAAAAGATTTTTCAGGTTTAATTTATAATTAAGAATTATTTGCTCCATAGAGACATACGGTTAAAATAGATATTTCATAAGAAATACGGTTTGACTTTATTTAATTTATTATGAAACCACAAAGCATGTTCTTATAACTTATTGCAATTAAATAATACAAGAAAATAATCAATTTATTATTTATTATTTAATCAATATTTATTCATAATTCTTGGTCACAGGTAATTTAAAAAAAAGAATAGTAGGAGTAGTGCGATTTAAATTATGTGTTTCTGAGTTTATACTACAAAATAAGTTAATATTTGGTTTATTATTTGTAACAGATTGGAAATTTAATAATTGATAGACCGAAAATAATTATTTATTTCATATCATTTCTATTACGTAAATGTAAATAAAATACCATAAAAAAAATTCTAATTTTTGGTACAAGATAGGCCAATCCTGACACTTGAGCTGTTTCTCGTACTTCTTGAGGAGATAATAGACCAAAAGTATAAATATGCTCAATTTTTGATGTTTTGATTCGTTTTTATAAGGCGTTTTTATTTTTTTGTCTTTTATCGTGATGTTAGGTAACTTTTATTTGTAAACATTTTTTGCTTTTGTTATGTAGCTTTTTTTTTAGAAGAATCAAGTTGCATATGTGATATTTTTCTATAACTTCAGTTTTACAGTTGTTAATAAACAAATGAAACACATTTTTTTTATTTTTTGTAACTGCATTAAATTTTGTTTTGAATTTACACAAAAATATTTTCAAGGTACCTATAAACCACAATAATTATTTTATAATTCAACTTTATGTGATGTATTTTATTATTTTTTTTCACTAATATGTCAGTTACATCCATGGCATACTTAAATATATAAAAAAAACGGCTTAATTCAAAAAAATTTTAGTGTTTAAACTTTGAAATTTAAATATCAAGTTTCACCCCAAAAGGGAATTTTACACAAATTGCAAAAATTGAAAAATATAAGGGATGTTTTATTTAAAAAAAGAAAAAAGTTATAGGGTTTTAACTTAAAAAATTGAATATAAAACCTTTTTACAAATTAATAAAAACCATTAAAAATGAAAAACGCCCTGTAATAGATACAGGGTAAGTAATTTTTCTCGAAAATCAAGGAGGGATTTATGAGGGAGGGCTGCTAAAAAAAAGTTGAGTTATTTGAGTTATTTATTACTTATTTCATTTATATGAGTCGGGCCACTACAACTTTATTTACAGTGTTCGTTCTTCAAGTTGAGAGTTGTAAATCAATTTATTGTTGTAATTTGTTTGTTTCTCATTAAATTTGGATATCTTTTGGGGAAAAGCTATGTTATTTGAGGTTATTTCTACTAATGAATACAATTTATTGGGAGCAAAGCATTCTCGGCAGTCTTCGCTTCCAAAACGTACTTTCATACTTTTTTAAAGTGAAAAATGTATACATGCTTATTATCGATGTAATGAACCGTTTTTGAAATAAATGCATTTGACAATAAAAATGCCATGCCATTTCTGACATATCTTAATAGTAATAAAAACTTGAAAACAACAGTTAGTACTTTATTTAGCAAAATAAATACATAATGTCAAATGTCTCGTACATACTTATTTTGCTGCATAAATTTTTGTTTTCATGTATTTAATACTAAAATAATATGGTACCTTCATCATTTAACACGTTTGTCTTAAAAACGCCTTATTGTATCTACATTAATATATGCTATTTTTTGCTTAAAAATGTACGAAAATCTTAAAAATTGAAAAAATTAAAAAATAGACATATATTTTTTTAGGGACCAAAAGTGCCGAGGATCTCTGCTCTTGGACCCCCAAAGTAGCTATCAGTAACTGAATTAGTATAAATAGCTTCAAATAACATGGCTTTTATCCAAGAATGATAAAAACTTAATGAGAAACAAAAAAACTAACTTCAAGTGCTAATAACACTACAGCCTGACCTGACCTTGAGTAAAAAAAATTAAATAAACTTGTGACTTTATTTTTGTAAGTTTTACCCAAATCCCGAGAGATTGCCTACCATTTTCTGGACACCCTACATATGGGTTCCATATCTTTGAATGAGGTAGTAGGCATGTGGTCACTAAATTGAAATAAGGAAAATGTAGATAATTTTTTTCTATCTTATATACAGGGTGATTCACAAACTATGACCAAAAATGAAACCTCGTAGTTTTAAGGGGAGTTCTATATAGTTTTTATCTAGGACGCTTCGTTAAAAAGATACAGGGTGTTAAATTTATTTTTTTTTTTTATTTTTTTAAATAATTTAAAAACTAGTAACTGAAATAATTTGAAATTGGGCACATATTTATATAAATATTTTCCCAAATCTGAGGCCTTTTCCGAAAATTTACACACCGATACAGAGTATCGGTGGCATATTTTTGTAAATAAAATAGTACGCCACTGCTTTACGACAACAATCATGATATTTTTGGATTTGTCTTTCAATTTTCTACAAATTACTACTCTCTTATGTTTTTAGAAAAAAGCCTGATTTTCGAGTAAAACAAAAAACGAACTGAAAACACTTTCACTTAAATGAAAAAAGCCCTCAGATTTTGAACAATGTTTACATAAATACATGTGCCCAATTTCTAATTATTTCACTTAACACTAAATTATTTAAAATAATTAAAAATATTTTTTGAAGTTTAACACCCTGTATCTTTTTAACCAAGCGTCCTAGATAAAAATTTTATAGGAAAGACTTCCCTTAAAATTCACCAAAGAATACGAGGTTTCATTTTTGGTCAACGCTTGTGAATCACCCTGTAGTTGTCAAGATGTCAAAAAAAAAATTAAAACAACTTTTGAATAAAACTTATTTTATTTTCCGTGTGTATATTATTTTAGATTTGGGGAGTGGCAGTTCCAAACGTCCTGCTCTCCTTGCCTGCCGAGCATGCAAGGAGTAGCTTCTTCAAAAATATCGGGCAAGGGGTGACCCAGCTACACATCGATTCACACGCGAGACTCTTCTCTTGCGGGGCCGACGGTAGCATGAAAGTTAGGCAGTTGCCCAATAGAGAAACTTTACTTAACCACCATGTTAAAATCTAAAGCTTATCAACTGTATTACTCTACTTGTATGTACATTTATCGAAGGTATTATAATTTTAAAATAATTTTCCTTTAGCAACACTTCCCATACTTTTATAGTTTGTTATCTGACTGCTTATTTTAGGTTCCCTTTACTTGTTGTTTGTTATCATATATGTAAAAGTCTATTATGTAATTATATGTGATTGTAGATTTTAGATGTTGTGCAATTTTAACTTCAAATAAAGTTGTTAAGGTCAATAACGAGGTTTTTTTCTTTTTCGAACCGCCGATTCTGTTATCGCGTACACTGTATTGCTGTATAATCAAATTTTGCGTTTATATTGAGATATTTTTAAAGTTTACATATTTACATGCCTAATTAAGGATAGTATCTTTATAATTTAAAAATAAACATACAACTTCAAATTAGCATAATTCTAATGGAAGTGTAAATTATTGAGTAATTTATTTGTGACTGACTACTTACTAAACTCGTTTATTGAAAAAGGTAAGTAATTTATTTTCAGCATTTTTTCAGCCTCATGTGGTTTGTGTGACTATTTAAGAATTCAAAAAAATAAATGGAAATGATCATTAATTTACAATACTTTTATGGTTAGAATTGTCAAAAGGGAGAATATTTGTATTTTTGAGTTTACATAAAAAAGTCATTCTTTACCAAAAATTTTGTTTTTAAAATGAGGTCACCGAAAATCCTAGTTTTGCATGTACAGGATGTTAAGAAAATGGGTAAATTTTTTAAAGTTTCAAGAAATACTATTGAAGAAGTTTAGAATAAAAAATATATCAGAATTTTAATTTGTGGATAAATAAGTATACTTCGAATGTTCTAAAATTAAAACAGTCAAACTAAAAATTTGGATAGTGTGCAAGAGTAACAATTAGCTTTGACATGCTTATAGGCTGATTTTATCCAAAAAAACAGGGTTAAAAGGAACTATTACGTTTAAGCAATTTTATTGCATGAATCGTTCAAAGGGTCATTTTAGATGAAAAAACCACGGAGTGCTATTAAATTAGAGGGTGGAAATTGGAGATAGGGGTGAAAATGCACCCCTTTCAGTTTTTTAATTGTAACTCGAAAAAGAAGCAAAATTTCGCTATAGTTCATAGGAAAAATTATTTAGAGAATTGAATTTCCCATCGAAATGGATTATTTAAAGAATTTAAAAGAAAAATTTTATGCAAAAAATCGTTAATAAACAATTTTAAAAAAGTAAAAAAAAGATTTATTTATTTTTTTTTACTTTTTTGACTATTAATAAACTCCTATTTGCTCGTTGGTTCTTGAATGTGCCTTGTTTTGTCTAGTTTTAGTTGTTTAATTTTGTTTTTTTACTAATAACAAGTTACACAATATTAAATACTGGCCTGGATGGACCAAATGACAGTATTAAGGGGGGTATCCTCGTATAGATGGCAAAAAATCAATGCGAGCTTCAAGATTTTTTTTTTGAGAAAACTACAATTTTTTTTAACTTTGACACTATTTTACTTGTAGCTAGTTTAAGAAAACATAAAAAAAATTCTATGATAAATCGCTGTATCATTCAGAAATATACCAATCGAGGTTTTTTCTTATTATAACACTTATACCTCATCCATGAACCTAATTTAAAAGTATAAAAAATTTATTAACAAAGTGGCGAACATTTGAAAATATTGTAACAAAAGCCGGGACGCGCAGTCATTTATTTATTAGTTCCCAGAACGGATGGCCAAAAAGTAAGATATTTCAGTTGTCACAAATTATCGGAGGATTAATGGTTTTCAAGTAGGTAGTCCTTCGGAGAAATTTGCCAATATTTTAACAAGTTCGCTTAGAGTCGGGGCCATGTGTTAAGCGTCTAGTATAAGAGAAAAATCGATATTTTAATAACGCGCGAAACCGCGAAAAGAGCGTAGGGGTTCCAAATTAAAATTGTAAATAGGTAGTAATTGGACAAGGAAGTCACTTATTAAACAGCTGGTTTTTCGGCGGATTTTCCAAGCTATTAAGAAGATATTAAATGACATTGACTAATCCGCCCCGTATTTGATACACGGAGTCACGAGGGGAAGGCTAGGGTTTAGTTTAGTTTCAGAATTCTTATATAAATGTAAGTCAAGTCAATTAGATAATTATTAACCTAATTATTAAAGCATGCCGACATTCAGGGTTCTCGCCAATAAGATGAGAACCGAACTTCTGGACCCAAGAAATGGACGTGGTCAAAGCGTCAAATTTTTTTTAGTAGAAGTAGGCAAAGAAAATTGCTGTACAAAAAAACTAGATGAGATTCCCTTCAAAAAGACTAATATTTACTGAATTATAATTGGTCAAACTTAAATATTTTTTAGATTTTCGTTGTTTTTAACATAAATTAGAATAAAAAAAAGTAAAAAAAAAATGAAAAAATCTTAGTTTTTACTTTTTTAAAAATTGTTTATTAATGATTTTTTGATTTTTTAATTAAGCCACTTCGATAGGAAATTCAATTCTCTACAAAATTTTTCCTATGAACTATACCGAAATTTTGCTTCGTTTTAGTGCTATATTAAAAAAACTACAAAAGTGCATTTTAACCCCTATCTTCAATTTCAACCCTCTAATTTAATAGAACCCCGCGGTTTTTTCATTTTCAATGATGACCCTTCGAACAAGTCATGTGATGAAAATCCTTGAACGAATCCTTCCTTTTTTGCAAAAAATGAGAATTAAAACGTTTAAGGGTAAACGCGACGAAAATCGAAAAATTGGCCAAGTTTGAGTGGCCATAATATCAGTCAATTCTCATCCAAAAATACAGTACAACCTCATTTTTGAAGGAAATTTTATTGACTTTTTTTTATGAAGCAATGCCTATACCTATGTCAAAAAAAAAACTAGAGGCAAAAAAGTAAAAAAAAATGAAAAAATCTAATTTTTTGCTTTTTTTTTCAAAATGGCTAGTAACGATTTTTTGCATAAAATTTTCCTTTTAAATTTTTTAAATAAGCCATTTCGGGGAAATGGGAAATTCAATTCTCTAAATAATTTTTCCTATGAACTATAGCGAAATTTTGCTTCTTTTTCGAGCTACAATTAAAAAACTGAAAGGGGTGCATTTTCACCCCTTTCTCCAATTTCCACCCTCTAATAGCACTCCGCGTTTTTTTCTCATCTAAAATGACCATTTGAACGATTCATGTAATAAAATATCTTGAACATCACCTATATCATCCTTTTAAAATCCTATAATCAATAACCTGTTAGCATATATATACATATATACAATGTAATTTCAGAAATTTTAAAAGAAGAAATATTTATATCAATTATTTTCCAATTTATTCTTCACATTTTCTTTATACAAATAAAACATTTTCACAAGCAGAAACAAGTTTTAGAGATTTTTTCATAGTTCTTAAGCAAATTATAGGTGTAGTTTTTACCATTCAATTCATTTAACCTAACAATTATTTTTTTTTTTTTGAAGACACTTGTTATGGTTGGTTTATAAAAAAGTATTAGTCCTAACTTAGCCGTAACTTAACCTTAATCTTAGTCCTAAAAATTTAAATGTACACAATGTAATGTATCGGTTTATAAAAATCTTAACGTTGCCCTAGTTCTATACATTACATTTTGTACATTTAAATTTTTAGGACTAAGATTAAGGTTAAGTTACGGCAAAGTTAGGACTAATACTTTTTTATAATCCAAAAATTAATGAACTGCATATTTCAACTGCACCACTTACATCATCATATTTTGGTTTCGCGCTGTAAGCCCTTCATCCACGTTTTTTATCATCTGATATTCCTGCCTTGTTAGATGAGGGCGCTTACCATTACGAGAACACGCTGTAGATCTTGAATTACTCTCCATTTTAAAAATACAACTTCTCCCGCGCGTTCGCCTATTTGCCTGTGCCGACAGAATTGCCCGGAACCGAATAGACGCAACCCAGTTGACGTCACACACCAAAGATCAATGAAAGTCTAGAATTTGCTGCAGCAGAAGAATTCCTAAAACTGTGCAGTATCAACCGCTGTGTGAGAATGCGGCACACACAATTTTATACGAAGAATTTACGAACGGCTCATACTTCTCTTTGTTTTGACTGCTAAAAATGGTGAGCCGGATTAAAGTTGAAGTTACTGCCTATTATTTTGAGATACGACTGTAGGTATGTTACAATTTTCTCACATAATTTCAGATTTAAATAACTTTATTCTTACATTCAATCCTAATTTTTTTCTTTTTTAGACCACTCCCCCTCCCTAGAAGCAAACTTAATTAAAAAATAATATGTATAGAACAACTTCCTGTGATACAATATAATCTACTTCTACTATTGTTTCTACTGCTCATAAAAAACTACGTCTAACAGTAAGATAATAATTTCAATCAAAATTTTTGTTATGCTAAAAAACGACAGTCATGCGATTAATCGAGACCTTGATATTTATCATGTTTTTTACAGCCTCATTAATATTTTTTATAAAAACGATAAGATAATTACTTTATTATTTAATTATTAATTTCTTTTCATAGCAGTTTGTGCCACACTTGCAACTGAGTATATTTAGCAGCATTAATCATGTTCATGTAAAAGTGTAATAAAGTAAAGAATATATCTTATCTAATAATAACAATAATGTTTAGTCTTAAACTTTTTGCGATCATAAAATATTATAGCAAGAATTATTCCATGCCATAATCATCGCAAGCTTATTGGTTTATTGTGATAATTAATGCAAAAATGTTCAAATGAGGTATTATTGAGGTCAAACACTATCTGTATATCGTATAAATACGTTAACGAGTTCAAGTAGTAAGAATATCCTTATTTAACAATAACTTGAACGAATTTATTGATTTTCTTACTGTATGTTATCATTTTTATCGACATCTAATTCAATTGATATTTTAGACAGTTTGTTAGCGTATTGGATCAAGTACCCATCTAAAGGGTTCCATGCTTTACCTATATACAGTTTTAACTTATTGTGTGGCCTGTACAGGTTAAAATTGGGCAATGTATGAGGACCGTTAGTTCCAGGATTACATTTTGAATTGACCAGGGTCTGTTTTATGTTATGATTTTATGGTTGACTGCAAAAGTATCATTGATAACTATTATCTATTTATTAATGACGCGTTTTTGGAAAATTAATAAAAAATCGATTTGTTTAAAAATTATTTCAGATTTATGGAATTGAGGATCAATATTTAAATCTGCTATCTACTTTTCTCATATTCTGTTTGTATGTATCTAAAATATAGGGCAGTGAATGGAACTGTCCATGGAAATTTCTTTTTTTATTTAAACCTGTTACTTCATTTTTTCTTGTATAATAAGGACAAATTCTCATTTAAACCTCATATGTTCTGTGTAGTTATGTTGCGAATTTCATTCTTTATAGTAGAGGCACTCCTATTTTCCCGATAAGTTATTAAGTACATCAATGTTAAATCTAACTTCAGTGAAGAATAAACTGTTTGCAGCACGGATTTGTCAAATTAAACTAGATATTGTAACTAAGGTAGGTGAAATGAAAAATTACTGCGACTGCGTAAAAAAATGAGAAATATAACAATCTTTCTGTAAAAAAGACCAAAACAATATATTTGTGATAATAGTATATCACTGCACCACGGTTGAGAATTTTCCTATTCCAAGGTTTATGATTATTTATTTATGATACAATATCATTAAGAAGATTAAAATATATTTGAATTATCACTGGTAAGGTTAATAATACCATCGTAAGGGGAATATACTATTTACTTATTCTGAGATATTTCGACAATGAAAATAGATTTTATACTTGCTTATCTGTTTGTTGAAGTGAATCTGAAATTATAACTATGACAATATGCTCCAGTCGAATTAGATCATAAAATTTGAATACTTGAAAAAATTATTAGTATACATTGATGATATCAAAAAAGTAACTCGAAAGAAGTGACGTTAAGTTGGCAAATTGCAAATAAGTGTCAAAATGTGTCTTTTCACTTTTTTACTTCCCACCGAATTTGAAATTTTTAAGGCAAAAATCTCGCGTGCGACGAGAGCGACGTTCACGAGCATGCGCGGGCCCGGCGCTCCTTCTCTTGCGTGCAGGCGTTCATTAACTTTTACTGTTGCGTTTATGGACATGAACTGTCAATGTAAAACTTTCTGAAAATAAAAGTTGTACACTTTCTTTAAAGGGCCGGTACTTTCAGTCTAGATTAAATACACCGTTAACTAATCGATCTATAAATTAATCCCAGTAAACTAACTCAAGTTTAAAGGATATTGGGTACTTTACGGTTTTTTCAAACACTAGGTTAGGTAAACTGGGTTTGAATTAGGATAGTAGGAAAGACGTACTACGTACTGAATATGAAACTTAAACAAAGTTTGGGGCTATCTTAATTCTCATTAATAATAAATTATACACAAATCACGTGTTACTTTTGCGATAAGTAAATTATAATAGAGTAATGTTAAGGGTTACATCATGTTATTATTAGCCGTTTTAAAACCGAATCTGGTATAAGATTCATATTTAACTTTTGGTAAATAAATTTTTCAAATTGACGTCTTATTTCATAGACAATATGTATAACAGTGATTGGATAACCACAAAGTAATACTTATAAAACAAAAACAGAAACACATATTTATTATACATCTAATGGTTTAATTAACAAGAAAAATAGCAAATATAAATAACTTAAGGTAGTGGAAGCAAGATTGTCCTGACAGTGTTTTTGATAAACCGAAATCTATTAAAAAATTGTTCTTCTGTACACTTTTCAAAATGGTTTATGCGTGTTTTTACTTCATATGTACGCAAATTATTCACGTAGTTTATCATTTCTTCATCGTTATCATCGAATAGCTCCTCCAATTCATTCAAATCCATTATTTTTAAAAACGTCAGTTATGTCAAAAGTATCAAAACCACGTTAATCAGGCGGTAATCGCGGATAGATGCTCCGATTAAATTTAAATACGGACACACCCACTTTAACTCCTGGTTAATGGTTGACAGTATTTGAAAGTAACCAAAACGAAGGGTTAAAGTTTAACCGAGGTTTATATTTATCTAATCTAGACTGAAAGTACCGGCCCTATTGACATAGTGACAGCCGATTTGAACTCATATTTTCAAGTCAGCTTCACAAAGGCCAGTTATAGACAATTTGCTTATAAGAGTCGTCCACTTTCAAAGGGCCGGCACTATACTACTTTGTTAGTTGTAAAGGGCAACTTAATTTCAACTTTTTAAAATATTTCTTTTTCGATACGTTTCTTTAGATTAACGTTTAGTAATTAAACAACAACAACAAGAAAATGATCGAAATTAATTATCAAATATCTTGAGCAACAATTTCACGATCGCCTTCGGCATACATGTTGGTCTTTGGATTGACCGTTTGTTCCATAAATTTCATCAACATCCATCGCTTTTTGCAACAATAATGCGTAATTTCCGAAAACTGATTTCTGCGTTCAACCTTTATTCTACAGCTTTAGATACCTGCAACATAAAATGACTAATTTTCCGATAAGCCGACTAGTTTTTCGTGGGCAGTAAAAAAAGTGAATATATACGTAATTTTGCCAATTATTTGGAATTTGCCAGCCTAACGTCACTTCTTTCGAGTTACTTTTTTTTACGTTCAAACTCTAATTCGATTGGAGTAATATTTGTAATGGGGAAATCTTGCCAAATATCCATACAAATTCTAATTACATTTGAAACACTACTTTTGGAGTATTTACTTGATTTTGATAATGATATTTTAAAATATATTTAAAAAAAATGTTCTTTGTACAGTATGTTCAACTTAACAGTTCTATAATCCTTTTAGTGTTTGTCTGATGTAATTTCTTTTTAAAGATGCAGATTCCATTTGTTGAAGATATTCAGTTACCACCCTCAAATACAGAGGCGCCTGAAGTTAAAGGTCTTACAGCCCTTTTATGCATATACAGTATGTCTGTTTTTTTGTATTAACACTCTCTTAAACGTAAGTAGTCTGGCGGAATCGAGTGGGACTATTTTTTTAGAGTTCTGAAAGGTCATCACTTGGCAATTATTAGTTTCCCATTACCACGAACACATGGACTGCTACGATTTTTTATATGGGTGAATTTTTCAGAAAAATATGAATACCTAAAGAACATTTATTGCCTATTTTTCTGTACAGGGTGTTAAAAAAAGAGTGTAAAATATTTAAGGAGGTAATAGTATGAACCAAAATAAGCCGAACAGTCTCAATAAACATGGGTCAAAGCAAAGTAACGGTTGCGGAGATATGGAATGTTTTATGTTTTTTAGCCCCTTTTTTTATTTTGCAAAAACGTTGTGTATTTTCTTATAATAGTTGGTTGATATTTAGTGAAATAAACAGTACGTATTTGACAGTTGTTCTCAGTGCACAAGTTTTCTTTCGCTATGGCTGGTTACTCTAACGCAGAATTAACAGACATGCATTTCATGTATGGTCGTGCTAATGGGAACGCCACCGAAGCGCCAGATTCCTTCACAACGCATGTTTCGAAGAATTCACCAAAGATTGCGTGATACCGGTTCCTTGAGCAAACAGTGCCATTTATCCGTAAGACCAAGGTCGGTATCCACTCCTAGAGCAGAAGAAGAAATTCTAGCACTGGTAGAGCAGAATCCAGGTACGAGTGTGCGGAGAATATCAGCCGAGGTAGGAATTAGTGGTCCTCTTGTTTGGAGAATCCTTCACGAGCAACTGCTTTATCCATACCATGTGCAACGAGTACAGACCTTAAATCCAATAAATGATCATCAAGCACGTTTGTTTTTTTGCCGCTGGTTTCTACGTCATGATGCTGAAAACCCTCGTTTTCTTGCAAACATTCGTTTTACTGATGAGGCCGGGTTCACAAGAAATGGAGTGTTTAATTTTTACAATACCTACGCATATTTGGGCCGACGAAAATCCTCATGCTCTAATAGAATCTGGACATCAGGCACGTTTTTCATTAAACATTTGGATGGGTATTGTAGGTGACAGGTTTCTAGGTCCTGTTGTTTTACCAAACCGATTAACAGGCGCTGCTTACCTCAACTTTCTGCAGAACACACTGTATGAGTTTTTGGAAGACATTCCTTTGAATCAGAGGCAACAAATGTGGTTCCAGCATGATGGTGCTCCAGCTCATTTTTCCATGGCCGTTAGAGAGCATTTACACCAAACTTTTCCACGTAGATGGGTAGGAAGGGCCGGACCTGTTTTATGGCCTCCAAGATCGCCTGATCTGAACCCTCTAGATTTCTTTGTTTGGGGATATTTGAAGACATTAGTGTATGGTACTGCTGTAAATAGCCTGGAAGAGCTGTAGCTACGGATTAATCAAAAGTGTCAAGAAATCCAAACCAAGGAGGGTGTTTTCGAAAGAGTTCGAATATCGTTGTGAATGTCGTGCCTGCTTGGAAATGGACGGAGGGCACTTTGAACATCTTCTGTAACTTTGTTTTTTGTTTGTTAAAAGCTTCCTTTGTCGGTTTATTCCTAATAATATAAAATGTTTGAAAAACGAATAGTGGTCCATATCTCCGCAACTGTTACTTTGCGGACCCATGTTTATTAAGACTTTTCTGCTTATTTTGGTTCATACTATTACCTCCTGAAATATATTACACTCTTTTTTTAACACCCTGTATAGGTACCGATAAACTTTTAAAAAATGCAAAATAAAATTTTCGTGTGTCGTGTGTGCTTCTAGAATGCCATAAAACCAAAAGTGGAGTAACAAGAAAAGTATTGTTGAAAGTCTCTAATTTTTGGTTGAAGGGTTTTGTGTAGTAAAAGAGTTAAACATAAGAACTGCAAATAATGATTAATAGCAACAACAATTTTCAGTTAATGACACAACTATTTCTCCTTTAATGATCGATAGATATTTTTTTCAAATTTGGGAAACGTAGAATAGTCTTATGGCGACGTTCTTGATTTCATAGCATCCTAGATGCGCCCCTCACTGTTCTAAGTGTTCTATGAACATTTTGAAAGTAGCTTTGCGTCAAAAAACAATTCTATACTTTGACAAAGTCAAAAAATTCGTTCGGCACCACCGCCGCACCTGCGGTCACTTCAAATTCCTGTACAAAATCCAACCCTCTGCAACCATGAACTAAACACACCATCGACAAAACCCCTTGGGGACGCAACGACCAGCTTCTTGAGAAACGTGCGCATAAGTACAAAGATAATTTTCCGAAATCCTATTATCAACACCAATTCATATCAATAATATTAACGTTACGTCAGAGTTCGCGGTTATAAAGCAGATTTCTCCAGCGCCATGCATATTTGTAGTGCAACTAGCGGCAGCTCTCCATCGCCCGGCATGGCTCCCAAGGATAACTTGTCCGCCGTTCTGTACGGCATCAACGACATGAGATTGGTGAGTAATGTAGACTTTAGGTACCTAATTTTTCAGTCCCTTTAACGCGACAGTCCGTTTTAAACCTCAGTTTCATTTACCGTAAGCATGCGAATGGCAAGAACTCTTCGTTTTTTTTTTGTTGTGCTTGTAAATATAAAATAGGGTACCAGGTTTTTGTATGAATACAGCATGTACTCATAGTTGAGTATACAAACTGGGATTACCTAATATCTTAATAGAAAAATTAAGTAATGCTATTTCATTAAAGGAAGTTTTGTAACATGCAATATTCCAAATTTCACGTTTCCAATGAAATGTTTCAAAAAATTGGTTTCAGTAACATTCTTTTGATGTTCCATTTATGCACTCGATATTTTTGTTTTACGTTTCAGTATATTTTCAGAAATACTTGAGTAACAATAATTTTTATACCATACTGTTCTCATAAATATAATGCCCTCAATTTTAGATAAATTCCATTTCAGAAACGTTTTTGAAACAGTATAGTGCGAGTAATTTTTTAAATATTTCTAATACTCTTTTGTGATATTTTTATTTGTATTGTGAATGACTTAATTCGGACTCCAGACAACTTTTTCTGATTTCTCAAAAAAATTAACTCAAAAACATTATTGTATATTAAAAAAAATAACTGCTCTTCTAGTTTGGGGATGCGGCAACTTTTACCAAGAATTTTTTTCTTTTTGAGGAGCCACTGAAAAAATTTCTAATATAGATTACGAATTCTGCCATTCATCGTATAAATAAAAATGTCACAAAACAATATCAGAAGCATTTTAAAAAAGCTACACATCATTTTATATTGTTGAAATACGCTTCTGAAATGGAAATTTTCTAATGTTGAGACCAGTGGCGGCGCGTGAACATTGATTGAATGTGTTCTGCTTAGGGTTGTTACATTTGTTGAATTGAATTCCGGGATATTAAGTGCCCGGAGTCCCTAAATGGCGCCGCAGGCGAAAAATTTTAAAATTTTCAAGGTCACGCGTTTTCCTGGCACTTCTGAATTTCAAGGAACAATGAATTTATAAAAAAAATACAGATTTTCACAAGAATGATTTTTGAAATTGATACCTTTTTGAAATATCCATTTACGAATTACCTACTGATGGTATAATAATTTGGAATAAACTAAATATATTTTATTAAATTATTGAATATTGTTTATAAAAAAAAATCGTTTGTGAAATTTACCAACGATTCAACGAATTTTAATTTTCCTCGGCGTGTTATGATTTTTTCTTTATCTTTTTTTATATATATGTACATTATATTATATTTCGGGAGTTATACGTGCAAATCCGAAATCCGGGACCATACAGCTAATTCCCGGTACAATCACAGAAAATCCCGGTCATACCAATGTGGCTAGATGTTCTTTTAAAATGTCGTCAAGATCTACACTAAAATTTATGAGTCCACGAAACACATCAGGGTTGTCCGAATTTTCTGTCTCGTCGTGTCCGAGAAGTGCTAATTCGAAAGCTCCGCAAAATTTTATGCAATCTATGATTTTAAATAATACATGACGATTTTTCATTACCTGTTCATATGTTTCCGTATATTATCCCAATATGCAGAATCTAACTGACTTCTTATGTTTATTTTACCTAAAGACGTAATGACTTAAATCTTTCACACTGTATATTGTCCATGCTTTATCCCCACCGAAAAGTAAGCACGGAAAACAAAACAGTGAATATTTTAAATCACACCCGCACACCCACTCTGCTTTTGTGTATACATTATTGTTTTTTTTATAACTTTTACTTCTTTTATTTTTAGTTTATCCTCATAAGGCAGAGAACCAAAGTTTTTTTTTAAACGAAACGCTATTCATTTTAATAACTATAATATCCGTAGATGCCTAAACGAAAATATTCACACGTGCCGCTCGCAGAAATAAACCACCACATACCACGTACGACGTACGAAATATTACTGCATTTACTACAGAGTGCAGACTGCAGCGCTGTGACTATTGCAGCCGCAAAATCCCCTATCTCCGTGTACTGGGTCACGTGCCTGATCAGCCAATAAAAACAAAGGACGCATATAATTGTTCGCTGTCCACACATTGTGTATATGAGGTTGCATATATTAAGGAGCGTAGCTCGCGTCGCAATAAATAATAATATAAGCTCCTAGATTTATTTTAGCGCGAGTACATTTGGATTCTTTAAATATTTTGTTGACATTTAATATGATTAAATACATAAAATTTTATGTGTTCTGCAGCTCCGCAGCTCTTATGGTAAAACCGCCACTGGTTGAGACCGTCATGAATATGGTAATAATGACGAACTGATAATTGAAAAAAGTTAGTTATGATTTTGAATCTTGAAATGGCAGGTACATGAAAAACAAATAACTTTACTGAAAAATAATATAAAGTCAATATTACATCTAACTTTTTAATAATAATAAATTTTACAGTAGAAATAAAGATACAAAAGGATATCTTGAAAAAATAAATATCTGTAGGTATAACTAAACTCTTTTATTTAAGCATGCCTATACACATTCACAAATATAAACATTTGTACGAAATATAAAATAAATGACATCTATTTCACTTGGTTTATCCATATTTCAAATAGTTAATGAATGAATATGTAGTTGTTCTTCAAATTATATCGAAACATATAGTTTCATGTTCCATTTTCTTAGTTCTTGTCCTCTTGTCTATAATATAGGTAGTGAGTATAACTATGTTTAGGTAGATGTGACGCAAATTGGGAATCTCTTTACACATATCGTTTTAAACATTTTGCATCGGTATTTATTATTTTATGATGCAGCCTTTCAAAAACCACTAAAAAATTTATGCACATTTTTTGTTTCTTTAAATTTTTCCAGTAGTGTAGGTATGTAAAAGAGTTTATTATATTACTGCCCTAATTACAGTACAATATTTGAATTGTTTTAGCTATAATATTCCAAATAGTTTTTATAATGCCTTCTTTATCTATTTCTCCATTTATTTTCCTCATATCGTAAGCTCGATCGGTTAAAATTACTGCAATGTGGCAGAACTGTATGAATTGAAACTATGTCGATGCTTTCTTCGTTCAACATATTATTTGAAGAGAATTTTTGCTGAAGCACATTATAAGCACATTTCACAATCAGTTAAAAACGTTTTCTTTATATTCGGTTTGATGTTAAAAATTAATTTGAAGAGTAACACATTTAAAGCATTACAAAGACATTTTATCTTATGGATGGGGGGAAATAATATAATCTAATAAGTTATTTTGTACCGGTGTACTCGTGTACCATCATTTGTTTTACCGGTATTTGCCTTCACTAGCTTTATCTGCCTTGCACACATCAGTACGATAGTTTACTTGGTCAGTGACTGGCACGAACTTTGCTTTGTACCTACTGGCAGAGAGCGACCTACTAACCCGTAGAACTAGAGAACTTTTTAAAAGACAGTGTTTATAAAATATCTCGTCGTTTTTTCAACTGCTGGTAAAACAAATTACAAACGTTTTTGTTGATATCAAATGATGTGAAGAATTGTTCACACTTACTTTTTGGTTTTTGATTTACATTTGTTACGAATAAGTTGCTAAATAATGAATTATTATGACAAAATTGGTTTAATCTTCGCTAAGAATGGACACACTAATTTATTGAAACAGTAAACAGCAAACAGCATAACTCCATACTAGGTAACTATGTTCTAACATTTTGAAAGTAGCTTTGCGTCAAAAAACAAATCTATACTTTGACACAGTGAAAATTTCGTTCGGCACCACTACCGCACCTGCGCATGCGGTCAGGCCAAATTTTCGTACAAAATTGAACCCTCTGGAGTCATTAACTGAACCACACACACCGACAGAACCCGTTGGCGGCGGAGTGATAATTTTTTTAAATTATCAGCACCATATCGTTACGTCAGTGGTAATAGTTCGCGGTTATAAAGCCGATTTTTCCAGCACCATGCAGACTCGTAAGTGTGGTGCAACTAGCGACAACTGTCCACCGCGCGGCATCGGTATGGCTAAGGATAACTTGTCTGCGGTTCTATATGGGATCGACGACATGAGACTTGTGAGTAATATAGACTTTAGGTACCCCATTTTTCATTTTCTTGTATACGACAGTCCACATTTGACCTCTGTTTCATTCCCGTAAGCATACTAAAGATAAGAATTCTTCGTTTTTTGTTGCGCTTGTAAATAGGTACCTACTAGGTTTTTGTACAGCACGTAGTTGACTAGACAAAGCGAGATTCCCTAATATCCTAATAGAAATTTCATTAGAATTAGAATTGTAATATATGCACTGTTCCAAATTTCACGGGTGATTTTTTAACTATAAATAGGAAAAAAGCTACGTAGATCCGCACACACTTGGATTTTGAGATAAAAAGTGATTAAAATTATTATTTATTTAGTTATATTTGTTTTATACATTTTCTGGTATAAGACTTGAAACCATATTATAATTTTACCTAAAAAACACCTAAAAAATGTGATTAATAACAACAAATGTAGAACAGTTAAAGATAGAAAAAAAATCAGATCAAAAAGTTTTTCTTCACAAAAGTGTCAGTCAAAAAATGGATGGATTAGAGTTCCAAAAAGTGGCATAATAGACCGGGAGATATTAGACTGAAGTTCGTCGACGTCTTTCTCGTTTATGCCTCTGAGAGTACTGAAAGGTAACCGAGAGACAAGTACAATAAACAATTTAAAAGATGGGCTGCGGGATACCTTTGTGAAAATTCAATTTTCCTTTTCAAAAAAATTATGTGTACAGCGACGTATTTCTCACTTATGCCATGTTCATAAGTTGAAGAAAAGTATCGATTTTATCGCAAATTAAAGTGTCGCAAGGGACCTAAAAATGGAAAAATGTAAAAAACATCTTTTTTTCTGTAACGGGAAAAAAGTTTGACATTTTATCTCTGTTGACAGGTAACAAAATGTCACTTTTTATGAAATTGCTGTTTTCCCCGGGAAAAAAGTGAGTATTTTTTTCCCGGATATATACAATATACATAAGTAAAGGTAGATATTTAATTTTAGAATATTTTATTATATAGAAGTTACATTTCCTTTACACCAAAAGTACAATTATTAAATGTACATTGTATAAATGACATGTTTCTTAAACTATTCGGTATAACAGTCGAACGTTTTTGTGTATTTTTTTCTGTCATGGACACAACAGCCGTTGATGTACCTGGTCGGAAATCGGATGTTATTTCAGCACTGCCACACGTTCTAAACACTTTATTAGCTATTTCTGTCCTGTGTGCTACCGATTCATCAATATATCCTTCAGCGACCGTTGATGACTTCCAACCGCCATGTTTCTTTAGTGTCATCAAGTCTCCCTCAGATTCAACTAAAAATGTAGCAGACGATCTCCGAAATGAATGACCTGTGACTCAGCATTGTCAAGTTGAAGAAAATTAACTACTGTTTCAGGTACCTTATAAAACTGATTTTTACCTACAACCTGATTGATACATTTCCCATTGCGATATGCATAAAACAGACGACGATCTTTTGCTGCTGCTGGACGAAGGGCTATGTACATTCGGTAAAATTTAGCATATTCTTCAGTAACTACAAATCTCCTGTTACATCATTCTTTGTTTGTTTAAGTTTCACAATTAATAGCGTTGCCGAATCTTCAATATCATCTAATCTTACCTGGCTGATTTCACAAATTCGACAAGCTCCTGCAATCCCAAATACAACAACAACCTTGGCCATTAAATAGACTTCATCAGGAGCATTATTTAAAAAATCATTAATTTGTAAAATCGTCAAAATCGCAGATTTCTTGGGCGTATAATCTTTCCCATTTTGTTTCAGAAATGTAATTAGTTTGAAATATTTTGAAATGTCTATATTATTATTGGATTTTAACATACTTTTAATCATTGAATAATTTGACCACACTGTTGATGGCTTTTGTTGTTGTGCCAGTTCCACAAAAAAAGCCAATAACACCGTCTCCGAAAAATAACTGTATATCTTTTTCATCTTCCATTCCATACATCTTGAATACGCGGTTTCGTAAATTTTCCGCGATTTAGCTGGCAATAATTTTTACGCTACTTTCGCTGCTTCTACTAACTCCGGTGGAGTCAGAGAAAACTCGGAATCAGACATTTTTTAACTTTATATTATTCAAAATAACTACTAAACAACCACTAAGTTTGCAATTTTTAAATCAAATCACAGAATTAAATTGACAGATAGGTTGATTACTTTAAAGGTTTCCTTAGCAACGCAGATGTAATTGTCGCTATAAGTATAACAGCCTACCAATTTAAAACTTTAGTGACTAGTATATTGTAATAATGTTTTTTCAATATTAAATCGTTGATTTTCCCGTCACAGAAAAAAATAGTGTATTATACACGGGAAAACAGTAGATTTTACCTCTCGGTTTTTTGTCTCCCTCCGCTTCGCGTCGGGAGACAACACAACCTCGAGCTAAAATCTAGTACTTTTTTCCCTTGTATAATAAATATCTATATTTGTCTACCAATTTCTCATTAATGCCAATTAGAAATATTACATTATTATATTCGAAAAGCTCATAAAAAACATTGGCATAAGTCCTACTAAGGACTTATGAACATGGCATAAGCGAGAAATACGTCGTTGTACACATTACTTTTTTGCAAAAGAAAATTAAATTTTCACATAGGTGTCCCGGCGGGCACATCGGTTTTTTCCATAATCTTACTTGTCTCTAATGTATCTTTCAGTACCCTAAAAGGTATAAACGAGAAAGACGTCGTTGAACTTCTACGAGTATCTCCCGGTCTATAAAGTATGATTTTTTAAATTATTTCAAACAAAATTTGTAACACCTATCTCTTCCCAAAAAATATTAAATGTGCCAATCTAGAATGGATTATCCTAAAAAACGTATACACGTGTACAATTTGTAGGTATGAAATCATTAATAATATAATATCGCGATAATCTCAATTTTCAATTTCAAGTTTTTTTAGTTAGAACAAACGCTGTGCAAAATTGTTTCGCTGTTCCGATGACGTACTTAGAACATTGTTAGGGGTCACCTCATACCAGAATAAATTAAAATTGTATTATTTAAACTATTTATTTTCTTGTTGCGGTGAATTTCACTACAAACAGATTTAAAAAAGGATAAAACATCTGCATCATAATTCAATTTTAACAAGTTTTGCGTATTTATTCATAATGATACACTAATAAACTTAGCACGTGCCCATAACAAAAAGGTTATCAGCAATAATTATCTATATTGCTTGCTCATAATCACTAAATTTGCCATTTTTTTTTCAACAATTAATAAATTATGTAAGTATGATTATATCTTATCTTTCAGTTTTCTAAATTCTTTTCTTTTTTATCGTATTGTTTATTTATAATTAAAATGGATTAAACAATTATTGACAAAAAATGTTATTTAATCTGTACTTATATTCGCTAATGTTGTCTCCATTAATTTTAGAGTGGCATTTTCAATCATCGTTAGTCAAAAATTTGTTGACACTTTTTTCAGTGATCTGTATTAGATATTAAAAATATCAACAATGTATGAAAACACACTTTGCAGCATTCCTTTTAGAATTGATAAAAATATCTAATTCTTGGTCGACTAGTAGTAGCAATTATTAAATTATACATTAAAACTGCCTTTTATTATTACCTACATACAAGTTTTATTGCTTCTATGTACCTATTTATTAAATTGATTTATGATTCTTTCCCATTACGTTTCTAAACCTCTCAAGATATCTTTGTATGATTTTATTTATCTTAACTAAATTAAATATTTTGTACGACTTAGACCCCCTTATCTGTGTTTAGAGGTCAATACCTTGTTCTTGAGTATAGCTTCGCTGTATTGTTAAATTAAATTATAATTCCATTAGAATGTATGTGTGATATAACCTGCAAAGTATAATATCTCATACCTCAAATGTCATTGCTACTCATTGTCCACTGGCACAAACTTTGTTCTCTACCTACTGGCAGACAGCGACCTACTAATACATAGGCATTGAGTAGCAATGATATCAACATTTAAGATATGACAGATACTTTGTAGGTTTCATCTCACGAACACTCAAAACATGTGGGTAGATACACATCCTGATACAACTAAATAGTTCGTTAGTTGTCTCATACGGATAATAACTAATAAGTTCGAAAACGGTTTGTCTCTAGTAATTTTGTTGACAAATGGTCTAGCAGTTTACTAGATATTGGAGGTGTAATTCAATGCTGGACGGGTCATGTAAGCCTCAGAGTATTTTCGGAGCAACTGTTAGCAAGAATAACATTATTAAGTGATTGTCCAAAAAAACTCCTGTTTTTTTCAAAACCTCTATATAGCGAAAAAAAACAAAATACTAAGATATCCTTAGCGTCCTAAATGAACTAGTTATCGTAAAAAAATTAAACAAAGTGAATTTCTTTAAAGGTTAGTAACTTTTTAAGGAAGCAAAATTGTACTAAGGCAACTTGATCTTAATCGGCTTATTTTCACTTAAGAAAACTACCTTTTCTTAGTAGACACCATGATAATACAGTTTTTGATCGTCATTCTAACAGCGTCTTATTTTTGGATACATATCTACGTTATCATCAATTTTTTTGACCCTCCATATCAATTACTTATTTGAACTGTATTACATAAGCCAATTGACACTGCAACAACGCAAGTGATCTTTCAAATTGTGACTGATTTTTGCGCATTTACAAATAGATTTGTACGCATATCTTCAATTAATCCATCACTTAATCACCATATGAAGCAGTTAACAGATATACTGTGATACTTTTGTTTAATTAATTATTAAAGTTGTTCAATTGTCATGTCACGACCTGGATATAACTTTTCATTTTATAATTCTGGGATACCCTGTATACAAAGTAATTTCGTGGTAAATGAAAGTATCATATTTATTTGCAAATCGTTGTAACTACGTAGTCTCTGGCTGTTTTTAAAGACAATTTTAATGGACTAATTGTAAGTAACCTTGATTGAAACGAACATTTATAGCAAAAGTCGTACAGTTTATTATTTAATCCATCTATTTTTATTTTCTAAGGTAATTGTGGAATATTGAACAATGAAATAGTTTAGTAGGTATACAGTGATCCATTAACGGTACAGAGCAGCGTACATAGGAAACTAGACGTGCTACGATTATGGGGTAAAAAATCTATTAACAAATACGACCAAAAGAAATTGATTTAAAATATTTTCAAGTTTATAACTTCACCGCTAGGGGGCGCAACTTCTATAGTGTTACAGAAAATTGTTGGTTTTTCGAAATTTCGCTTATATAACCTAAGTTGAAAATACATTTTTTAGATACGCTCTTAAACCCTTCACAAGTTTTGTTTGAACTTTTCTTTTGTTATTACCATAGCGACGTTAGTATGAAGGACGCTATCTTGAAATTTTTAAATTGTCATAACTTCTAAATGCCTTAATCGATTTCAATAAACGATGGCTCATTTTCAAGAACTATTAATAAAATTTATTTTTGTGGTATAGGAATGAAAATATTATTTTCCTGCGCAACGGTAGACGATGCTAATGAGAAAAGTTTTGTAATTGTCTCCGTTTACTAAAAAAATTAATCGCAACGATATAGGTTTTTTCCATAGCTTGATAGACCATTCATTATGGAAAACAAATACACAAACCGGAGATCGATATCTTTTTTCATTTTCAAGTAATAGTGAAGTTGTGCTAGAACATCCACCTTTATTTAGTTCTCTAAATAATATTGATATAATCCAAGCCAAAATTAAATTGTAAAACTATACCAATCTTGTTTTTACAAAGAATTATTGCTTTATTTTGAAATTTTTTTGATAACTGCAATATATCATATTTTTATTAATTCCAAATATCTAGTAGTTATAAAGATTATTGTTTCCATGACGAAGGAGGCCTTGGACTTATTTGGGGATTTACATGGACACAAGCCAACATATTAATAATATTATCTTCCGTTCTTGCACGGCGATATCTTCTTACAGAATGTAGTGGCGTGTGGATAAACGCTGAAATACTTCCCTGGAGCGTATTCTACGAGGGTATCGTGATATTTTCTTACAAAATCTGGCGCCTGGATAAACGCTGAAATATTTCTCTGGAGCGTATTCTACGAGGGTATCGTAAAGTGTATTCTCTTAAAGCTATAACGCATTTTTCAAACATTGAAAATAAACTGCCAACATATCATACGCTTCCACATTCGTAAAAGGCATTTTCCTTGTTCACAAGTACTTTTACAACACAAATAACACTAATTTTGCACGTAGCAAGAGCTGTCACATTTCGTTTGGCATACTTTTTGTCTATTTTCATAGGGCATAGCCTGCCTCGTTATGGAAACAATAATCTTTATAACTACTCAGATATTTGGAATTAATAAAAAATGAAACATTACAGTTATCAAAAAAAATTGAAAATAAAGCAATAATTCCTTTTAAGGACAAGATTGCTATAGTTTTACAATTTAATTTTGGCTTGGATTATGTCAATGTTATTTAGAGAACTAAATAAAGGAGGATGTTCTAGCACAACCTCACAATTTTAACAATAACTTGAAAACGAAAAAAGATATCGACCTCCGGTTTATGTATTTGTTTTCCATAATGAATGATCTATGAAGCCATGATAAAAAGCCTATATCGTTGCATTTAATTTTTTTAGTAAACGGAGACAATTACAAAATTTTTCTCATTAACGCCGTCTACCGTTGCGCAGGAAAATAATATTTTATTACTATATCATAAAAATTAATTTTGTTAGTAGTTCTTTAAAATGAGCCATCGTTTATTGAAATCGATCAAGGCATTTATAAGTTATGACAATTTAAAAATTTCAAGATAGCGTCCTTCATACTGACGTCGCTATGGTAATAACAAAATAAAAGTACAAACAAAACGTGTGAAGAGTTTGACAGTGTATGTAAAAAATGTATTTTCAACTTAGGTTATATAAGCGAAATTTCGAATAACCGACAATTTTCTGTAACACTATAGCAGTTGCACCCCCTAGCGGTGAAGTTACAAACTTGAAAATATTTTAATTCGATTTCTTTTGGTCGTATTTGTTAATAGATTCTTTACCCCATAATCGTAACACGTCTAGTTTCCTATATACAGCCGCTCGATACCGTTAATGGATCACCCTGTATAATGGTATTTATCATACACGAGGAATTACCCATATCTCGCCATCAGTAACGTACACCATGATAAAAAAAACTGCAAAATATCTTTTTTATTTTGTTTTGTAACGTTTTTGTTTGTAGAACTAGTTTTATAGACATAAAACAACCTATTGATTGCAATGGCGATTTTCCTCGGTGTATCACTGTTTTTTGAGATGCTATAGTAAACTTTTTTACACACCTTACTGGTTTTTATATCATTAAATAAAAAAATAAATAAAGGTCAAATTAATTACGTCATTTTAAAATGAAAATAATATTTACATGTACGTACAATATTTTTTGGCCGTCATTTTTTACCCCATAATCGTAGTTTCCTATATACAGCCGCTTCTTACTCTTAATGGATCACCCTGTATATTGCCTCAAATCTCAAATTGGTAGAGCTCAAGCATAAATCAACAAAAGCCAAGTATAATGTTTTATATTTACAAGATTAAAAAGAAGAAAATCTGAATTATTCAACAATCAAATGAAAAAATATTAATTCTTAAAGTGTTTTTAACCAAATTCAAAATAAAAGCAAAATATAAAATCAAATCATGAATAAAAAATATTATTTTGCATATTCAGTAAAAGGAAGTTCTTCAATTCCATGTGGTTCCTTTCCAGAGCAATATGATTAGCAGCCTCTATAAAAGCAAAAAATATTCTGACGATTTCTTTATTACAGTAAATTCTGAGGCTGTTTTTTTATATCCTAAATGTTATCAAGTTCAAAATTTCCGATTTATTTCGGTTTTCTTTCTATTTTTTCCGACACACCAATTTTCCGGAAATTTTGTATCTCTGGTTGGAATGTTTCATTGTAAGAAATGGTTTAGCAAAATATAGAATTTTATTATAATTTGATGTTAAAATAATTGTCTTTACGTACGGTACTGCTCCCCATTATATTGAATACGCGTATTGCTGATAATGTCAAATATAGACGCCTAATTAGAACTATCAAGACTTCCACAATAATAATATATTAGAAACATTTCAAAACATTTACACGAATTTTTTAAAAACTCTATGAAGTGCGATATTCAAAACGAATGGGAAGTTAGCAACATCTGCAACTGTCTCATCTATAAAAATTCTAATCCGTTAGAATTATGAAAGTTAAGCGAACATATGAGTTCCATGTCGTATTAAACTTTTCCAACTTTGGCACGATAACCTTAACACATGTTAAAGCGTTTCAAAGATACAGAAAAAAATCATGATAATAGTGTGGAAGTTAAGAGAAATTATTATTGTAAATATTGGATAACATGTGTTGTAGATATAATGTTATCTCGTCGTTAGTTCATGCTTGCTTACGGATACATTACATTTTTATTTCGTTGTTTTTACTATTAAAATGTAGTGGTGCCGCTTAAATACTATCATACAGGGCATCTATGAAATACAGTTTCAAACCAAAAGTAAAAAATATGTTTTGGAAAAAACACATGGACGGACAGATACGTTTAGAAATATGTTACATGCAGTTCTTTTGCAATTTTTTTTTATATAGCGAGTGTTTAATTAGACTTTAAACTGCTTTCTTTGAAGAGACAACTTTTACCTGTGAAAATTTGTTTGTTTAATGCCTTTTAACATTTATTAAAGATCTAATATATTCAAACCAGTGTACCTGATTTGTAAGCAATCCAAGGTCAGTCTTAGGTGGTCACGTTGGTGATTTCACATAATTTCTATGAGACATGTACTGATTTGATGAGGCATGTTATACCTGTTGTCAATTTATTATTATTACCATAACGTTTTGTATTACATAAGCAGAATTGTTTTTCAAATCGATAGGCTGTTAATCTCGTCAGCAATATCGTTCGCTTGATATGAATTATGGGGAAAAAATATTCTGCGGGCATTCTACTGGCAAAGACCGACCTATTAATCTAGGTAGATACTACGAGATATTAGTGTTGCATTAAACGAAATAAACTTTTTAACTAATAATATTAGTTATTATTATTCGCTCTTTGGAAGTAGGTATAAAGTAATACTAGCAGGTATTGAGTAGATATGTCATACCTTGTAGGTTATATGTCACCCACACTCAAAATACGTCGACCGCCTCCTCTATGGTATACTATTGAGAACTGTTGACGAATGATCTTAAACATTTTCTAGATATTGCGGAGGCGTAATTCAATTCTGAATGGTGTCTGTAGTCAGCAGTCAGCAGAGTAGTTTCCTACAATATCATTAGTTCAAAAATTTATTTCGCCTAGCGCGCCGCTAATCATGTTACCATAGTATCTACAGATTAGTACGTTGCTTTCTGTCAGTAGTTATAAAGCAATGTGCGTTTTGTGACAGAAGGCGTCGAGTAATCATAATAATTAATATACAGGGATGGCCAGAAGTACGGAATAAAATTCATATCTTTTGAATGAGTTAATTTTTTTTAAAACACCGAAACACGTTAATTGATTTTGATTTTTTCTCATCTTTCGGTTATATAATAATTAATTTTTCTTCAACCCCCTAACCCCCAGCTACCCCTACTTTTTTTTTCAAATGGAAACATAAGGCATGAGGGGGCTCGTTGAAAAGCTTGTAGAAAACCGAATCCAGCCATACCAAATAAACAAGTTTTATTTTTCAATAGCAAGGTTTTTAGGGTTGTATAAAACACTTACTTAACAAGTGAAATAAAATTTAATTATCTTCAGTCTTCAGTGTTATTCTCCATGAATTTGCACAGAATAAAATAAAGAATTTGAAACTGTACCTATCACTGCTAACGCAAAAAAGATATATTTTTTATGGCGCGTTTTTTTGGTACCACTTATTTGCCAGACTATCTGGTTAATTTTTCGCTTTAGTTGTAAATTGGAGTTTGAAAAGTTACTATTGTGTCAAAATCAAGTTATTTACTGAATTGCAATGGTATTGTCGGAAAGACAACGCATCGAAATCTTGATATTGCTTGGATGTGGAGACAAAATAATAAGTCAGGCTGAAGTGCGCGATTTATTTAATGCGAAATATCCCGAAAACCAAATCTCGCAAGGGACAGTTAGTAAAATATTTCACAAATTTGAGGAACACGGTACAGTACAGACTTTGCCCAAAACTGGACGGGCACGTGCTTTGAATGAAGAAAAGAAATTAGACATTGCATTAGAACTTGTTGAAAATCCTCATACTTCAACTGTTTCATTGGCCCGCAATCACGATGCTTCTCGAACTGCAATTCGAATGTTTCTGAAACAAGAGAAATACCACCCCTATAAGGTATGTCTTGTCCAAGAGCTTTTGGAAGACGATTATGATAGGCGATTACAATTTTGTGAGGAAATGATGAGACGGTGTGACGACAATAATGGTTTTCAACGAGACGTACTTTTTTCGGATGAAGCTACGTTTTATTTAAATGGAGTGGTTAACAGGCACAACTATCGCTTTTGGTCCCAGGAAAATCCACACTGGACATGCGAATCGCATACGCAGCATCCACAAAAAGTTAATGTATGGGCAGGTATCATCAACAACAGAATCTTGGGCCCATTCTTTTTTGAAGAAAATCTTACTGCCGCACGCTACCTGGATTTCCTAACATTTGACCTGATACCTGCTCTAGCTGTGATTTTCCCTCATGAAATTGATCCAGATATACCGAATGAAAGAATTTGGTTCCAACAAGATGGCGCTCCCCCACATTTTGGTATTGATGTTCGAAGATACTTAGATGAAATGTTTCCAAATCGCTGGATTGGTAGACGGGGTACAGTTGAATGGCCGCCAAGATCCCCCGACTTAACACCCCTGGATTATTTTCTTTGGGGATATTTGAAAGAAAGAGTCTACCAGGACAGACCGGATAATATTGAGAATTTAAAGAACAAGATTAGGGCGAAGATGCATAATTTACCAGCTGAAGTCATTCAGAATGCTGTGGACAGCTTTTACTATCGTTTTGGAGAATGCCAAATAGTGAATGGAGGACATTTTCAGCATTTGCGAAATTGAGTTTATTTTTGTAAATTATCTAGTTGTTTCAATTTCTAAATGAAAAAAAACTTGCTATTGAAAAAATAAAACTTGTTTATTTGGTATGGCTGGATTCAGTTTTCTATAAGCTTTTCAACGAGCCCCCTCATGGCTTAAAAATTAATTATTATATAACCGAAAGATGGAGAAAAAATCAAAATCAGTTAACGTGTTTAGGCGTTTTAAAAAAAATTTACTCATTCAAAAGATATGAATTTTATTCCGTACTTCTAGCCATCCCTGTATGTAGGTTATATCTGATCTATAATAATTGTTGATTTGTTTACTTATTTTTATTTTATCTTTTACTGCTTTTGAAAAACTGAATATATTGATTTTAGTATATTTTGTCACTTTATCGTTAACTAATATAAAAAATAATTTATTTTTTTCCGTGTTTATCTCGTACTGTCATTTTATAATTTACTTATATCAGAGGTGCGCGAGGGGGTTAAGTAATTGTTCCATCTGAGATATTATATTTATTATTTAAATCCGTGTTGTATTTTGGTACTTAATCTTTATAAGTACTTATTTGGGCAATTTAAGAGGCTAATTAATTAATTAATTCTTAAGTACTGATATCGTGACAAATATTATTTCTCATCTTGTAAATAGCAAACAAAATACGTTAGGTAAATAATGATTATCAAGCAATAATAATAGTGCTTAATACACAGTTTCATAATTAATGTATTTGTGTTATGATAGGGGATAGAAAATAAGTACATGTTATGAAAACAACGGATGACTATTGTTAAAGGATTCTAGTCCAAAATGTGTCAAAATGATTTTCTATGATTTTTATTTGAAGCATAATGACTTTTTTTTGCATAATTAAACTCTCAAAACAAAATCTAAAGTAACTTTTTTTTTCGTTTATAGGAGCAGAGGCCAGTTCCTGTACCAAAAGACAATCGTAAGTACCTACCGTAAAATACAGTTTCAGTAAATAATAATATAGTATATTAAGTATTAAGGTCAAAAAATTTAATATTTTAAGAACATATAAAACAAACAAGTCGTACAAGACAAAATTTTCTCTTTGATTCCTTTGTGACATCATCTGCTGTCATTAGATATAAAATATTTTAAGCTTCTTGTAAGTTATGATTCAAGAAAGTGACGATTCAGACTTAGAAAACGCTTGGCAAGTAGGATGCCCAGCCTGAATTCCCAAGAAGTCCAAAGAGAGATATGAGAAAATCTTCAAGCTATTTACAGATTGATGCAACAAGCAAAATTTTGAAAATATCACAGAGCAGGTAATGCTAGCCTATTTTGTTTCAAGAAATAAAACCGTAAAGTCTCCAGGAAGTTTATGGGCTGAATATTCTATGCTCAAAGCCACAATATTTTTGCATGAAGCTGTTGATAATTTCAAAGTATGCTACGTTAACTGCTTTTCTTAAGAGGAAAAATATTGGACAAGGAAGTGAAAAATTCAAGAATCTTAACCAGAGAATACTTGTGCAAGTTTTTAAATAATTTGTCTGATGAATTCTATTTAAATATAAAAGTAGGAATGATATTTGGAATAGGTAGCAGGAGCATGCAGAAGGGAAGAACTATATAATATGGAAATAAATGACATTGAAGATAAAAGTGCATTTATAATATGTAGTAAATATTTCCGACATCGGCCGTTACGTGAAAGCGATAAAGTAAGTCATAGAAATCCGTGTGATAGAGAAGGATGGCTATAATGAAGACGTCTCATAGTCACCGCCCGTTTCGCCCTTCTACAAATAAGATCCACTTCCACTTGTAATTCAGCGACCGGTGGTCATCTTTGTTTTCGTCGTTTGCCTTTTCTGTAATAGATGTCACTACTTATACAATTCCGACTTCGTATTCCGATATGTTAATACAATCCGTTAACAGAGGGCAGCACAATTTGTCTAAGGTGAGGCGCAGCCCTAGAAAGAGTGATGCCAGATCTACAGATTTTTTTGGAATTGGGGAAATAGGGAATTTTGCTTTATTTCTTGGGATTTTTAAGTCATTTTAAAAAGTATACTTAAATAACAACTAAATGAACTTTAAATGCAGCTGAGCACTATACTCCATTTGAATAACTTCTCAGTAGGGAAACAAGGTCACTATATTTACAAACAGAGGTATCTACTAGCTACTGTAAAAAGTTTTCTTTGTTACGCGTTGTGCAGCCCTCTGTTAACGGATGGTATTAACATATCGGAATACCGAAGTCGAAATTGTATAAGTAGTGACATCTATTAAAGAAAAGCCAAACGACGAAAACAAAAATGACCACCAGTCGCTGAATTACAAGTGGAAGTGGATCTTATTTGTGGAAGGGCGAAACGGGTGGTGACTATGACACGCCTTCATTATAGCCATCTTTCTCTATCTCACGGATTTCTATGACTTACTTTATCGCTCTCACGTAACGGCTGATGAACCATTTAGACTTTCCGACCCTGTATATCACGTTTACAATAACAAATCAAGGAAACGAGAGATTTAATTATTTGGAATTTTATGAGAAATATCTACCTCTACGACCAAAACAGACAGTCAGCTCATTTATTCTAGGCAATACGAGTTGGGAAGGTCACAAATCAAGTAGCAGTGGTCTGAAATGCCATAGGAAGTTGTCCCAATAAAATTTCACAGTGCTTGAAATCACCGGATCCCTCAACTTATACACATTCCGAAGGAGATTTGCCATTATTCTGGCAAACCAAGGAATATATTTTAGGCCTTACAAGGCACGGTGGGTGGCGTTCGTCCTCTGAGGCTGAGGGATATATCAAAAACCGTGGAAAATAAAAATCAATTTTCAAACAATAATAACATCTTCAGAAGAGAACGTTGTTTGAATTCCGATTTCTATTGCTCCAATAAACTTCAGTAATCGTTCAAATTGTAATTTTAATTTTGTCGCTAATTTGTAAACGACACATACAAATATCTCGACAAATTCAGTAAAGATGTCAAATTACCTAAGTATAATTTTGGTTTAATTCGAGATTCCAGGTAAAATTGTGAGAATAAAAAAGTATTTTTTATCTGTGTCAAGTAACTGTAGTAATTAACATTTTTATTTGTAGCATTCTTCAGTCTCGTTGCAATAATTAGGAATAAACTAAAATAATTAGACATAATTTGTTTTAAGTATCATTTCTGCAAGGCCATTATTGTTTTAAACATTCCACGCAATTAATTGTGTATCTAATAATACCCAATTAAACCATAAAACCATATGAGATTTATTTTATTTAAAGAAAGTAAACAATCATCAACGTGGCTGTCGAAAATGAAATGACTGTTGTGANGGAAGCTTATGGGCTGAATATTCTATGCTCAAAGCCACAATATTTTTCACAAATAAGATCCACTTCTTATTTGTGGAAGGGCGAAATGGGCGTTGACTATTAGACGCCTTCATTATAGCCATCCTTGTCTATCACATGGATTTCTATGGGTTACTTTATCGCTCTCACGTAACTTCCGATAGACCATCGGTACTTTCCTACACTGTATATCACGTTTACAATAACAAATCAAGTAAACGAGAGAGTTAATTATTTCGAATTTTATGAGAAATATCTACACTACGACCAAAACAGGCAGTCAGCTCACTTATTCTTGGCAATGCGAGATGGGAAGGTCATGAACCAAGTAGCAGTGGGTTGAAATGCCATAGGAAGTTGTCCCAATAAAATTGCACAGTGCTTAAAATTACCGGATCCCTCAACTTATACCAGACACACATTCCGAAGGAGATCTGCCATTATTCTGGCAAACCAAGGAATATATTTTAGGCCTTAGAAGGCACGGTGTGTGGCGTTCGTCCTCTGAGGCGAAGGGATATATGCAAGACCGTGGAAAATAAAAATCAATTTTCAAATAAGATTTTACATGGAAAATCTCGAGGAAATTCTACGGTGACAGAAAGTGACATCTCAGGCCAGAGTGTTTTTACAAAATGTGCAGCAACTATAGCATCTTCAGAAGAATACGTTGTTTTAAATTCTATTGCTCCAATAAACTTTAATAATATAATCGTTCAAATTCTAATTTTAATTTTGTCGCTAATTTGTAAATGTCACAAATATCTCGACAAATTCAGGTGTCAAATTATCTAAGAATAATTGTGGTTTAATTCGAGATTCCAAGTATTTCTTGTCTGTGACAAGTTATTATAGTGGTTAACATTTTTATTTGTAGCATTTTTCAGTCTCGTTGCGATAATTAGGAATAAACTAAAATAAAATAATTATTAGACGTTGTTTGTTTTAAATATCATTTATGCAAGACCATTACTGTTTTAAACATCCCACGCAATTAATTGTGTATCTAATAATACCCAATTAAACCATAAAACCATATGAGATTTATTTTATTTAAAGAAAGTAAACAATCATCAACGTGGCTGTCGAAAATGAAATGACTATTGAGATAAATCAGAGCTTTTCACTTTAGATTATAAAAAGGTAAAACTGATTAAATACGAATTCGTATTATTACAAATTCGATAAGATATTTGAGGAATACTTATATTGTCAATAATATCAACAAGATGCCTCGTGGAGTATTGAACGAGAAAAATATTTCTTACATAATCAAATCTTTCGATACAGAAGTGATTATTATACTAGTCAATATTTGCTAAAAAACTTGATATTCATCCATGAAAACGTGTTTATTTGATTGTTGTTCAGATTATGAGAGGAATTTGAAGTATTCACAAAAAAAATATTGCGTATTAATTACATGTTTGCGAATTATTTATGAGGCCATTGGCGTGAATGAATAATCGGCTTTATTCACAATTTCTGCGTCAAATTTTGTTCCAAGATAATCACTAAAGATGTTTTTATGCTGTCTGTTTCTGATCTAATCAGTTTTTAGCTCGGAAACTGCGTCATTGCTGATCTAGATCGGAAAGAAGGTGAGAGCTCCGTAAAAAGATATGCAAGCTGAAGAAACTAATGTTACCGAGCTCGAAACTTGCATTAAAAACAAACTAGGTATAAATCACAGTTGTCTGTCAGCAGTTTTTCTGACGAAAGTGACAAAGATTCCATTCAATATTAAAGAAGCGGCTGCTGTTGCCAATGATGAATTATTACCAATGGAATACAGGAAAAGTATGAAAAAACATGAATTTTTCGAAGAAGCCATCAAATAAAAAGTCTATGGTCAATGCTCAAGACAATGTAAAGAAGAACATTGATATTAGCAAATTCCGATATTAATACCTTTTCTAAGGAAAAATCTGTGGAATATAAAGCAAACAAGTAAATTTTTTTACAGCAATCATGATTATTTTGCTACGAAGATATTTTCCATAATTTTTAGTGGAATGCATTCAACATTTTAGCAATTTAATTCTTTGTAGATATTGACTTGGGCGGTGCATGTCGTCGAGATGAATTAATAAAAATGACGAATGACCGTAATTGATGATATAAACATTGCTAATATAAAGACAAACACCCAGAGAACATTTGAAGTTGTCGACAAAATTAATTTAGAATTATGTGAAAATATTTAGCCCTAGGCCCAAACGTCACATGTCATATTATTCATATTATAAACAATAATCTTATGGTTTTCAACCTGCATGTTCGTCCTACCACTTTTTGATCTTGGCATGTAAATAATTATTAGTTTTTCATATTATAGTAAATTTTCTTTTGCAGAGGTCCTCTTGCAGATGGAAGTTGTCGGAATTTGTGGGTCAGATGTACACTACCTCGTAAATGGAGGAATTGGTCCTTTCGTCCTCAAAAAACCCATGGTCATAGGTAAATAACACATTATTTCGATGTTTTTGAGAAGTTTCTTCTATTTTTCGAACGATAGAAAAAAATACAGGTTAATATTTCAGAAAAGTTGAATAGCGAAAACCGTAACTCTGAAGAACCCATTTTCTATGATGCCCTATAACTATTTTGTTTGTGGAAATTTTTTAGTTTTATAATGAATCGAAAAATATATAGGATCTCGTTTAAAAAAAGTTTGTGTTATCACCCTAAAACCAGACGTTGTAGAAAAATATCTCGCACGCTATGGATTCTACGCAGAAAGCTGTATAGAAAATCTCTTTGAAAGAATAACATATTTTCACAAATAAAAAAGTTAAATTAAAACTGGGGTAAAAATGAAAAGCGAATCTAGATTTCGAGATGCAGTTTTCACTATTAACTGTTCCCGAAAATCGAGTTTGTGCCTACTTTTTTCTTCTGTCTGGAGAAACAGAAGAGATTTTCCTAACTAAAATCTGAGGCGAAATATTTTTATTTCGTTTCAGTAGAAATTCACTTTGTAAAATAATTTATTTTCCCAAAACATAATTAAAATATACTTTTTTCTTGATAAAAAACTTAAATGTATCTTTTATTGGGGTAATATTAAATATTACTCGCTTGTACCTCAACGTTAGATATTATACTTGAATTTTTATTTGCAGGTCATGAAGCTTCCGGTACCGTAGTACAAGTAGGAAGTAAAGTAACAAATCTCAAACCAGGTAGGCAAAATATAAATCGCATTTACATTAAAATGTGATAATTGATTGAAGTATCTGTTTGTTGATCAATTTTCACCTACTCGTGAAAGAAAATACAATTTGTTGTTAATAGTGGGAAATTAGAGGCCAAATTTCAAAGAAAAACACCAAATTTTCTCAATTGTCGACGTTTCGTCACTTACCGTGACATCCTCAGGACAATTACAGATTTGAGTGCTTCACTGTGTTTTTTTGTTAGTCTCATTGTACATAGTATGTCATTTAACAATCTTCCATCTATACTGTCCAAGATTGTTATATGACATACTATGTACAACGAGACTAGGAAAACACAGTGAAGCACTTAAATCTGTAATTGTCCTGAGGATGTCACGATAAGTGACGAAACGTCGACAATTGAGAAAATTTGGTGTTTTTCTTTGAAATTTGGCCTCTAATTTCCCGCTATTAACAACAAACTGAATAAAAATAAGGCTACCAATATCATTAGTTAGAAAATACCAAGGACATTTAAATAAAGAGGACTATGCATGTCACAGTCTATCTCATATGTTGGGTGAAGCTAGACAAGGCGAAAGCAGAGGGCTTTATTTTCATCCAACTGATGAGCGCGATTACATCTCCAATGTCGTACATTTTGGATGGGTCAAAATAAAATATTTTATAGTCCTAAGTCAATATATTTCAACAGCTACTCAGTATTTTTATAATAAATATATATAATATTTTTATAACTTCTTGGAATCCCAATAACTGTAACCATTTCTTTCTTGTTGCACCATCCCCAAGCATCCTAAAAACGTTCACATTTCACTTTTAGAATACTGAGGCAAATTTTCAGTGAGACATAAAAATACATTCCCAAAGGAGAACATCAAGTGGTTGAATGAATGCAACTTTCAGTCGATTGCATCTTCCGTATTTTTACGTATAAGTGAACCACCACCATATTTTTGCTGTTGTATTTATTCAGTTTTTATGCTCGTGCATTTAGTAAAATTGTAAATACATTTTTGAAAAGGTTTTTGTCGTAGAGGAAAATGAAAATGATGAATGATTAAAATTTGTAATGTTGGGTATAAGGGATAACATTGAAATACCTATAAATATATTAAATATAAATAATGTCTATAACTTATTTGTGGTGCAGCATTTTCCTTTCATTTTAATGGCCAAACGTGGTTCATATTATTGTTTTACTATTTCAGCAAAAATTTAAGTCAGTTTTATAAAATTCTACCGTTATTCAAATAAAAGTTACCCACACGCACGACAATGGCCACAGTTGCATATACATTCCAAAGTCACCTTCAAGCACGCTTACCTGTGGAAGGATAGCTGATGTTGATGTTTATAATCCAATTTCTTATAAATTCTGCACTGTCTAACCATATTCACACCTTAAAAGTTTATCCAAAATACATGTATAAACAATAATCACGTTTCACTTACTAAAATCACAACTATTTTCTAAGAGACGCCATATTCTGTCAACCACGGCAGAACGAACGAGGAACACGCTACAAATTATTGCGTAGTTGCCAAGTCTTCAAACATGGCAAATATGAAAAATGAAAAATAGTTTTAATATGTACAGAATTTAACAATATTGTATGCATAACTTAATAATACTATCCTATAATAATAATTTTCAAAATTGTAATGAAAATTGCGATAAAAATATTAAGTACATTTCCAGTATACACTGACAACAATGATACAATTAGACTGTGAATAGACCAGGCTTCATCTAGAAATGTAAATAAATAAGTCCCCTTTATTTAAATGTCCTTGGAAAATACAATCTTCTTAGTTTTCTCTATAGAACCCTTCATATCCTTTTTATACACAAGCAATGTTTGTGTTTTAATATATTACTTATTGCCTGACACCGGGTACTGTATGACATATTTTATTTTTCACTGACTTCTGAATAAATTGTTCGTTAACAAATGTACATAAATAATGTCTCATTTTAGGTGATCAAGTAGCCATCGAACCTCAGGTACCATGCCGTATATGTTGGTACTGCAAAACAGGAGATTATCATCTTTGCCCTGACATATTCTTCTGCGCCACTCCTCCAGATGACGGTAATCTGTCTAGATACTACGTCCACGATGCCGATTTCTGCTACAAGTAAGCAAAGTCTTCTTGGATCTGTTCTAGAAGTTTCCTTGTTAATTTTAACATCTCTTTTCATTCATGTCAATGCTTATAGACTTCCTCCAAACATGGATCTGGAGGATGGAGCCCTCATGGAACCCTTGTCAGTAGGAGTCCACGCCTGTAAAAAGGGTAATATCAAGATAGGAGATGTCTGTCTGGTTCTTGGTGCAGGTCCTATTGGTCTGGTGACTTTACTTGCCGCTAAGGCAATGGGAGCCTCAAAAGTTGTTGTTACGGGTAGGTTGAGTTCCAAATTTACCTAAATCAGAGTTACAGGCAGTAAGTCTAATAAACAAATAAAGTCGCAATTTTTATAACAAAATAATTTTGCGTATGGAAATTGTAATTTGCATTATATGTAGCTTATGTCAGCATTCACTTTTGTTACAAGCTCGCGTTTCTATATTTATTTATCGTGTACAAAATGAGACGACCAACGCTGCATAGTTTAATTCCTCAAGGTGTCAATTTCCCGCTTAGACGTTTCCTTTCGTGTTATATGCATGCAAGTGAAAAAAACGTGTTATAATTTTCACATTTTAGTTAGTGTGTTAGTGAAACGAGCGAATTTAACAGTTGAAGAACGTGATGATAAACAAATATCAACAACATACCAGAAGCATTTTTAGAAGGACTTTCCAAGGGATCAAAGGCATCTTTTGGAAAGGATGGCCATTAATAATTACACATGTCAGACGTGTATTCGCATTTTTAGATAATGCGTTACACATGTTCGAATTGCGAGGAACAGAGGGTTACCATAAGGATATAGACAATGGGGTATATGAAAAATGGTTTACACCCATCCATCGAACTTGACCCAGTGATTATCACGGATAATGCTCCTCACCACACTCGGCTAAAAACTGCATGGAGAAAAAAAGAAATCCTGGAATAGTCGACTAGAAAACAAGTTGAATATAAAGACACTATATTAAAAGTACCTACAATTATTAGCAATTGCCTAAAAAGAAAATATACAAATACATGAAATATGTTTTGGATGAAATGTCATTGTGAGCTGAACCACATTGAAGTCATTGAACTAATCTGAGCGGATAAGAAAAACTTATGTGGCACGAAATAACAACTACAAGAGAAGATACAAGAGAACCATTTATTATATTTTCAGGCGTTAGTGACGGTGATAGTGATAGCGACAACAATAATTAGTGATTTCATTACTGCTTATAACGGTCAGGTCAAGTGTGTTGTCTGTATAGCATCTTATTTCTAATTATTCATGTTTGTACTTTTAGTAGTTTTAGTGATGTTACTGATTTTGTATTGCCTTACTGTTGCAACACTACATAAGTAGACTTTTCGCAGGGGTTATTTGTCATGTCAGCGAAAGTGCTAGATATATCCCGATATAAAAGAAAGAATAAAGCTCAATACATTCTTAATATAAAAATAGACATATCTGTTGTTCTATATTTAATAATTTCCGCAAAAATGATACGCCTATGGAATCACATTCCTCGTATGCCTTACCCGTTCGCACAGATCGAATGGGTCACTGCCTACAGTTTTGGGACTTTAGTGTAACTTCACAGTTTTTGTCAGTATTAGAAACTATTGTTCTGTATTCTTCCATATATCTAAGGCATTTGTTTAATTTGTATATCTTCAGATGTAATCGATTGCAAGCTCGAGATGGCCAAACAGTTAGGAGCCGACTTCGTCATCAAAACCTTAAATCTTAGTGAGGAGGAAGTGGTAAACAAGATAAAGGAACTATTAGGGGAAGAACCGACTGTTAGCTTCGATTGCTCGGGAGCAGAGCAAGCTGTTAGGGTTGCTCTAACAGTAAGTATTGCTTTTACTATCCCTAGTGTCTAAAAATGCAAGTTGTATAATATTTTCTTGTTCATACATGTTTTTTATTCAGAGTTGTAGACCCTGGTGCAAAAAAGGAATAAGTAATACAGGGTGTTAAAAAAAGAGTGTAAAATATTTCAGGAGGTAATAGTATGAACCAAAATAAGCAGAAAAGTCTTAATAAACATGGGTCCGCAAAGTAACGGTTGCGGAGATATGGACCACTATTCGTTTTTCAAACATTTTATTTTATTAGGAATAAACCGACAAAGGAAGCTTTTAACAAACAAAAAACAAAGTTACAGAAGATGTTCAAAGTGCCCTCCGTCCATTTCCAAGCAGGCACGACATCTTCGTCTCAACGATATTCGAACTCTTTCGAAAACACCCTCCTTGGTTTGGATTTCTTGACACTTTTGATTAATCCGTAGCTGCAGCTCTTCCAGGCTATTTACAGGAGTACCATACACTAATGTCTTCAAATATCCCCAAACAAAGAAATCTAGAGGGTTCAGATCAGGCGATCTTGGAGGCCATAAAACAGGTCCGGCCCTTCCTACCCATCTATGTGGAAAAGTTTGGTGTAAATGCTCTCTAACGGCCATGGAAAAATGAGCTGGAGCACCATCATGCTGGAACCACATTTGTTGCCTCTGATTCAAAGGAATGTCTTCCAAAAACTCATACAGTGTGTTCTGCAGAAAGTTGAGGTAAGCAGCGCCTGTTAATCGGTTTGGTAAAACAACAGGACCTAGAAACCTGTCACCTACAATACCCATCCAAATGTTTAATGAAAAACGTGCCTGATGTCCAGATTCTATTAGAGCATGAGGATTTTCGTCGGCCCAAATATGCGTATTGTGAAAATTAAACACTCCATTTCTTGTGAACCCGGCCTCATCAGTAAAAAGAATGTTTGCAAGAAAACGAGGGTCTTCAGCATCATGACGTAGAAACCAGCGGCAAAAAACCAAACGTGCTTGATGATCATTTATTGGATTTAAGGCCTGTACTCGTTGCACATGGTATGGATAAAGCAGTTGCTCGTGAAGGATTCTCCAAACAAGAGGACCACTAATTCCTACCTCGGCTGATATTCTCCGCACACTCGTACCTGGATTCTGCTCTACCAGTGCTAGAATTTCTTCTTCTGCTCTAGGAGTGGATACCGACCTTGGTCTTCCGGATAAATGGCACTGTTTGCTCAAGGAACCGGTATCACGCAATCTTTGGTGAATTCTTCCAAACATGCGTTGTGAAGGAATCTGGCGATTTGGATAAGCGTCAACATAAAGACGTCGCGCTTCGGTGGCGTTCCCATTAGCACGACCATACATGAAATGCATGTCTGTTAATTCTGCGTTAGAGTAACCAGCCATAGCGAAAGAAAACTTGTGCACTGAGAACAACTGTCAAATACGTACTGTTTATTTCACTAAACATCAACCAACTATTATAAGAAAATACACGTTTTTGCAAAATAAAAAAAGGGGCTAAAAAACATAAAACATTCGATATCTCCGCAACCGTTACTTTGCGGACCCATGTTTATTGCGACTTTTCTGCTTATTTTGGTTCATACTATTACCTCCTTAAATATTTTACACTCTTTTTTTAACACCCTGTATGTTAAAATGTAAATTCTTCAGGTAAGGTTTATTTTTGAAGTTGGTATTCATAGAGTGGAGTATTCTTATAAAAAAAATCATTTATGACGTAGGAATGGGATATATGAATGCTTTATTTATTTTTATATTATACGAAATCGAGGAAGTGGATAATAACATTCAAAATCTTTTTCCTTGTACAAAATTATTAGATGCAAACTTATTACCTACAATTATAATATTTAAGAGACACGAATGGCCAAAATAAATATCAAGTGATATTATCTTATGGTTAATTTTTTATGAAGCCTTTCATATTTTCTCCAGGAAAAAAGATAACATTTTGAAATGTATATCTGTAGAAATCTTTTCAAAACTATGGACTTATCCCTACTTGCATCAGGGTTTTCAATTACTGTTATCCTCATCATTTAGAAGATTATGCAGAATATATGTAATCTTAATTATCTTCTTTATCCAATTTTTGAAGAAAAGAATGCTGTAAATTTAACATATTTCCAGAAAAGTTATTCATGTTATGTATTGCACCCTACTTTTAACTATTTTAGGTAACAAGGACGGCAGGAAAGGTAGTTCTGGTAGGTTTGGGCAAATTTGAAATGACATTGCCTTTGACCAGTGCTTTGATTCGTGAGGTAGACATCAGGGGAGTTTTTAGATACAACAACGAGTAAGTATTACCGCTTATCAATAAAAAACTTTAATTTTGGTAGGTTGCTAGAAGTTCACATCTTTTTAAAGTTGTTCATAGAGTACAGTATCCGAAATTTAGTTACACTATATTTAGTGTGCTTACAACCATTTCCTTTTCAACTTAATATTTTCTTGGGCACTGAACAAAACCTCAAAGTCACGACACACTTTACACATCATACAAAGTTTAACACACAGACTAACAATAGGTTTTTATTATCCTTATTTGAAATCGTGTTCTTTTTCAGTTACCCTACAGCCATTGAGATGGTCAGATCGGGAAAAATAAACGTGAAACCTTTGATCACCCATCACTATACCCTCGAGGACACCCTCAAAGCCTTCCACACCGCCAAGACTCAAGAGGGCAATCCGATAAAAGTATTAATCCACGCCAATCCAAACTGGAAACCCTAAATTTTCTATTCTTTTGGTTTATATTAAACTCTTGTACTTATTTTAAATAAATAGTTTGTTAACTAAGGTTCCTACTAATTTTATTTTTTTTTAATTTGAAAATTATCCTGACGTTTCCATCTTGTCGGGATTGGAAAAGCCAACGAAGCGAACGCACACGATCCAGGACGCAGAGTACCAATTCCAATCAGATCAATCGCTTGGCCGTTCCCCGATCAGCAACGAAATAGGTTCCGATCCGTTTCAGCAGGTCAACAGGAGCTTCAGGAGGTAACCGTTACGGCACCGATATTTCCAATAAGTTCAAATCGACAGTGGAATGAATATCTGGCCGTACGAGTAGTGCAGATAACGAATTGCTTGTTTATTGGGATTGGCAGCTGATCAAATTCTTTAGGTTTCATCGAAAGGGGCTCGCCACGTTGTGTTGCTAGGCTCATTTAACCATTCGCGTATTGGATTATATGATACGATCTGAGTAGTAAATGAGAGGAGTTTTACTTGTAGACAGGGGCGTATTCAGTACGTAATTACATTTTTTAGTACTTTTTAATATATTTTTGACGTTCATTTAGTACCAGAAAAGATTTACTAAAATTATGTTTTCCTCACAAAAGGATGTTAATAGATATAAAGATTCTTTGGTTTTGCTATCATAAAAAACAATGGATCCAATCTTGGTTTTTAATTTTAGTTTTATATAATGAAAAAAAGATGTATTCTTACCAAATTCCCTGTGGGTGGTTACTGAGCTTATCATTAAGGTTTAAACTATAGTAGTGTGCTTGGGATGAGAAAAGTTTATATAAAATTTTTTACTCTTTTATACAGGGTGATAGTAAATAAGTGCGACAAATTTCAGGGGGTGATTCTACATGAGAAAATAATGGCAGTTTGCTTATAAACGTGTGTCCGCAAATGATTCGTTTTCCGAGATACGGGGTGTCAAAGTTTTTCTTAAAAACTGACGATTTAATTTATTGCTCTGAAACCGGTCGAGATGTGCAAATGAAATTTGGTGGGTTTTAAGAGGTAGTTATTGCGCATTTTTTGACACGCAATTAAGAATTTTATGTTCATCATTGGCGCGCGTACGGGTAATAATCTCAATTTTTTTAAAGAAAAAAATGGTACGCCACTGAGATATTACAAATTAAAAATCATTTTTGAATTCCTCGTTCAATTTGTGACAAAAAATCTCTCTTGCCTTTTCTTCGTATGGGGCGCCGTTTTGATGCAAAAAAATAAAACATCTTAACGCGTATTTTTTATTTCTTTAATACATTACCTAGTAGGCTACTGTCAACATTTGTCTGTTAAATACGAATATTTTTAAGAAATGTCAAATTAGCGTTTCGTCATTATTAATTTATTAAGCTTTTAGTTTGCTATAACATTAGTGTTAATAAGTAATTAATTTTTCTTTTATCGAAAAGAATGGAAAATTTTACAAATGCGGAATTGTCAGACATGCATTTTGTCTATGGTCGAAGTAATGGAAATGGTCGGCAAGCTCGACGATTGTATGCTGAGTTGTATCCAGGACGTAGGGTACCTCATCACACAATATTTGCTCGTCTTCATCAACGTTTGCGCGAAAATGGTTCATTTAAGAAACAAACGGTTGACTGTGGGCGCCCTCGAGAAGTACGAACTGTGCAACTAGAAGAAGCAGTTCTCGAGTTAATTGCGGAGTCACCTGAAACAAGTACTCGAAAAATTGCCAACATATTGAATGTAAGCAACTTCACTGTATTTAAAATTCTTAAAGAACAGCAATTGTATCCGTTTCATATTGAACGTGTGCAAGCTCTACTACCTAGAGACTTTTTTCCGCGCCTATTTTTTTGCCAATGGATTAATCATCAAATCGCTCAAATTCCTAATTTTTTAAATGCCGTTTTGTTTACTGACGAGGCTACTTTTGGACGACAGTGTATACGAAATTTCCATAACAATCACTTATGGGCTGAGGAAAACCCCCATGGAATCTTTGAAGCTCATTTTCAGCATCAGTTTTCCGTAAATGTATGGCTTGGGGTAATTGATGATCATTTAATCGGTCCATATTTCCTCCCACAACGACTAACAGGCGAATCTTATCTTAATTTCCTACAGGAAGAGTTACCTGTTCTTCTTGAAGAAATTCCTCTACAGCTGAGACAACACCTATGGTACATGCATGATGGTGCACCAGCCCATTTTAGCATTAATGTACGTAATCACTTAGACACAGTATATCCAAATCGTTGGATAGGTAGGGGAGGTACGGAACATTGGCCTGCTCGATCGCCGGATTTAAATCCTCTTGATTTTTGCATTTGGGGTTTTCTTAAGTCATTAGTTTATTCCACTCCCGTTGAAAATGTTGATGACCTGAGGAATCGAATTATAGTCGGCTGTGAGACAATAAGAAATATACCAGGAATATTTGCGCGAATACGACAATCAATGAGGCGAAGAGTTGAATCTTGTGTCACGTCTGAGGGAGGTCATTTTGAACATTTGTTGTAGCTTTGCGCCTTTTCAAAATTTTATTAGTGTTATTTTCTGTTATTGTTCTGGTTTAATGTTATTGTATTAGATAGTTCTTGATAATGTATTAAAGAAATAAAAAATACGCGTTAAGATGTTTTATTTTTTTGCATCAAAACGGCGCCCCATACGAAGAAAAGGCAAGAGAGATTTTTTGTCACAAATTGAACGAGGAATTCAAAAATGATTTTTAATTTGTAATATCTCAGTGGCGTACCATTTTTTTCTTTAAAAAAATTGAGATTATTACCCGTACGCGCGCCAATGATGAACATAAAATTCTTAATTGCGTGTCAAAAAATGCGCAATAACTACCTCTTAAAACCCACCAAATTTCATTTGCACATCTCGACCGGTTTCAGAACAATAAATTAAATCGTCAGTTTTTAAGAAAAACTTTACGTTTATAAGCAAATTGCCATTACTTTCTCATGTAGAATTACCCCCTGAAATTTGTCGCACTTATTTACTAATGCCCTGTATATATGGTCAAAACTTAACATACATTTTAGAAAAGGTGAAATATCCATTCCATTAAATAGATACCTAAAAAACTTAAAATTTGTATACATATAAAATTGAAATTTGTATTTAATTAAAGCAAAAGAAATTAAATCATTCTACTTCCTTTTTAAAGACTGTGAAGACCAAAGTTTTAGCAAATGTTCTTTTGATATTAAAGAAGTAAATAAAAAACAACTGAACATTGCGTTTCTGAGATACGAGGTTTGATCAAAAAGTAACGGGAATTTTCAAATTGCGCGTGTTGTATCTTGGCTATAGAGCTGATTCTTTCTTTGTGTATTGGTAGCACTGTCAGTGACGCTTAGTTTTGTGTTTAGCGAGCAAATGAGTAAAGGTAAGTTCATCCAGTAGCGATTTGTGGATTTCAATTTGATTGGTTGAGATAAAATATTTTTGACATTAATTTCTTCATTTCAATATACAGGGTGATTCACAACTTATCCAAAAAAATTTGGGAATAGATGCGGCATGAGAAATGGAGTCAATATTGTAAAAAAATTTATGTAAAATCCTTATAGTTTCTGAGAAAAAAATTATTGAAGTTATAGCACATTAAACCACTACATAGCTGGACAACTGTAGTCTCTAGCGTCATTCGCAATACGCGTGGAGAACCATGTGACTCCTAATACTGAAATCCGTCGGCGTCGTTGCGGTAGTTTTTACCTGTTACCTATCTGTGGTATTTACATCAGTTTTTTAGTAGTTAGTGTCAAAAATGGCTTGCGTGTATAGCAACTCAGAGTTGATGGATATTGTTTTAATTTATGGTGAAGCAAGATAATATTTGTGTTATGGTGAAGCAAGACATCATTTGTGTTAGTTCGTAGAAAGTGAGTAAGATGGACCCAAATGTGTTTACATGTGAGTGGATAAAATTTTGAACAATTGCTGTTGCAGCATCGAGTATGTCAAATGATTTTATTATTTAAAAACACAAATTAATTTTATTAATAATTAATAAAGGCAAAAGCATTTGAATTTGCCGATATAAAATAGGTGCGATAAAATTCTATTTACATATTTCTTTCCTTGCGAAAGTTTTTGTCCGTTTTTATCACGCCGCCATACCGGTCGCATTGTGCGAGGTCAGGTTTTGCAGTGGACCAGCTTCCAGTGCCGTGCAGAAGTGTATTTTTAAATCAATTTCGAACTGACCTTTTTGATTTTTTATTTTCAAAATTGTATTTGTAAGGGTCCCCTGTACATCCAGAATTTTTTTGATAAGTTCTGAATCACCCTGTATTGCGAGAATCGCATAATTTAAATATAAGGAGCGGGAAAATAGAAACGGTATTTTTGGCGATTATCGCAATAATTTTGACTAACTGCGCATGTGCAGTCCATCCAGTTTCGTCATTCGCAAGTAATTAAAATACTTATTGGTGTCATGTGATCTCAATTCCATTACCAAATTATGATAAATGCCTAGGGGCCTGTTTTTTGCAAGTACTTTTCAACTTTTTACTTTTCTGGCTATTTTATGTTTTCAAAATTAATATACAAAAAACAGCTGGTAATCTGTACAGTGAAAATGAATAGTTGAAGCTTAAAACGCATAACATTTATGTAAAGTACATTTTTTTTATAAAAGAGAATTATTCTTCGCTTTTCAACGTTTGTAATGTGAAAAGTTGAAAAGTACTTTAAAAAAATAGGCCTCCGGTCATTCCTTTTTTAAAATAACGCTCTCACGGCACAAGATCATTTCTGGCTTCTTTTGTTTTGCTTATAAAATACCAAGCGATTAACAATCTTCTACGCTATTGACAATAAATGACATAATGACAATCTCTGTTATTTATCACATTCATCGTTGAAGAATGTTTATATATGAATGTCTTGGTCTTGTCTAATGTCCCGCGTATGTCAACACAAAAATATTGTGTGAGTTTAGGTTATGTTGTTTAATTTTGTTTACTGTGGCCCAAGAATATCTAAAATTCTTGACTGAGGCCTGTGGCATGGCATGGCAAGGCAAGTAACACAAGAAATTTAAAAGTAACTAGTTTTCGCAAATCGCTACTGCATGAACTTACCTTAAGACTCAGTGTTTATGGCGATTTTTTGTGGCGAAATATCGGATCAGAGATCTCTGTCTGATATTTCATGTTAAAAACAGAATTAAGTCCAGCGAAGTGTTTAAAATGTTAGAGAAGTATTTTGGCGAAGATACTATGTCACATCCAAGATATCGATGGTATAAAAATTGGAGATTAAGTAAAAATGAACAATTTCTGTTACTTTTTGATCAAACCTCGTATAATCTAAACTTTTTATAAATTGAACATACATCCATGGAATACAATGGTACGTATATTTGTCGATTTTTGGATTCCCCGTTTTTTTTTATTACAATATAGACGTATATATTAGCTTCGACAGTTTGCACAATATTTTGGTTTATTGACTAACCCTTTACAATGGATGGATAAAGTCAAGATTGCCATGGAGTCAGTGCAACTGCTGGTGTTAAACTTACTGGAAAGATATCTTATAAGGGTGTTCCATCACTCTGTTCCAGACAAAGGACATAATAGCACATGTCATCTACCTCATGTGGGCTTAAAAAATAATTTAATGTGTCTGAGATATAAAGCAATTATATCTCAGAAACACAACGTTCAATATTGTTTTTTATGTACTTCTTTGGTATCGCAAGAAAAAATTACTGAAACACTACTATTTTTCTACATAGAAAGGTAAAAAATATAAGGAGGGTAGAATGTTATGTGAATAATCCTGTACATTGGAAACAAGCAGTTACATCATTTAAAAAGCATTCACAATTTCTTCAAAGCATATAAAATTTAACACTCCCGAGTTTTCAACCCAAAAAAAATCATTTTAATTTTATTGGCATTTAAAAATTTAATTGCACTTTTACTTTAAATGTTTTTAACTACCTCCGTATAGAAAATAACTTCTCAGAAGTACACGAAGTCACTGGTATAGGGTATAGTCCAATCTGTACAAATTTTACAAATTCTGGTAACATATTACCCAAAGGAACATTATCAGGCTTTCGTAAAATATTCACAATGTCTGACAAATTTATCAGTTTCCCATTTTTTGTCTTACATAGAATATATCTAGATATAACGTGAGTTTGAATTTATCAAAGCTTGATCCGTAAATGGGCATAACCTCAACAGAGCTGGTATCTCTTACAGCAAATAATTCTAACTCAGAATTAATTACATAGTATCACCTGTCATTCAGTGAATTTACGGTGACGTCAATTATTAAAAAAAAAATCATCTGTACATATCCTCTGGTATTTGAAAATCATATGGAGTACCACCATCATAACACTAAAGCATCGTCTTCACTCAGGTAAAACTTGTTCAACAATGTTAAATTTTTTCGTTTCTTCACTAAATACATTTTCCACATATAATTTGATGTTTTGATGACACAATTATTAGCTTGGAAGACCAATAATAAGCTGTTCAACTTTCCAAACACAGAATCGTTGCTTTCAATAAAAAAAAAAACTTGAGTTGATAACACTTGCACTAGCTTTACCCAATCTTTTACTGTTTTTTTAACGTCTTTCCAAGCAACAATAAAGGAATATCGTTAGAGCTTTTGATGATGAATTCCTTTTTTGTGTAGAAAACATTGACCGTTTAAAATAGGCTTTCAAAATGCCAATTTTCCCAGAATCGTATAATTTAGGGATAAAAGTACCTCTAGCAATTCTAGAATCTCCGCCCCTGTCATATGAATAAAAATTGAATTAACTCTCAAAAGTAGCTAAGGTTAATGATAAAGCGTGTACAAAATTTGTATCTTAAACGGTTCCTGAGATATCATTAAAAAACTGAAATTTTTTTTTAAAATATCCTGTATCTTGAAAATGGTGCCTTTATGGACTATGTTTACTAAGACTTTTTTGCTTCTAGTATCGTGTACTTACAGCTGTTTCAATTTGCGCCATTCATTATGATACACCCTGTATATTTGATTGTTTGCTCTAGAAACGAAGCTTATATTAAGGTGTAACATTTTACTAAATTTCTTCATTACACCACTCCCCCCTCCAAGGTAAAATGCTGGATGTGCCAGTGGACATCGGTAATTATTATAATAGCTTTCTTTTTTCAGCAATTACAAAAAAGAGCTTCTGAATAAAAATTGTGACACAATTTCCAAAAAATATCTATTACTCATGTACATGTACGAGTATGTATACCATAAAATATCTTACAAACTTTTTTAAATTTACTTAGTAATTTTATTGTTCCCTTCCTATTTTTAGTTTTGTAATATTTTCAATATATTTTTTTTCATTATTTTTTATTTAAACTATTCTAGATCAAATGCTAATGTTTCCTGGTTATTTATTATTTACATTATTAATACAAGTTTGGAAATTCAAATAGGTACCACTAACATACCTGCTGTGTAGTAAATTTATTATTTTAATAAACAGCTTCTCAAAGAAGGGACAATCATATTCTAAAATAATAAGATTTAAAAGCTTGGGGACGCATGGTCCCTTGGCACTATCCTTGTGCACGCCATTGCTTTGCAGAAAATTTGTATGATAGCAGAAATTCAGTTAAAAATATCAAAATATCCGTTTCCAATAACGGCAGAAATAGATTCTGATTTGTTCTGCAAGGCTATCAGAAGATTCTGGAGGTAACTGTTGAGCTCCCGATGTTTCCAATAAACCTTCAATCGACTGCAGAAATTCCAATATTCGGACATCCAATCATTCTAAAATAGAAATGTTTAAAAATGTTTGCCACTCAATTAATTTCTTTCCGTTTCGTGGAGTGGTTCTGTATGCTTGATAACTCATTCGGCTGAATATGAAATAGAAATGAAATATACGCTCTATCAACGAATAAGGAATGAACGTGTTACTAATCTCCAGGCAGGGACGTACCGAGGAGAAAATCAGCTCCTCATATTTTACCTAAAAACACATATTTGAGATTAATTTTCCCTGGACGAGTCCATGAGCGTATGAAAATTTACAAACAGAAATTAATAAAATGCGAAAACTAAATAAAAAATAATCGAATGTACGTATTTGGGTTAACTGAAAAAAACTTCCCTACTTTCTACAGTTTGGCAAGAAATTCAAAAAATTTACTCATATCAGAGTTGTAAGAGTAGGAACAATTATTTCCCAGGAACACTGATTTTGGTAAATCGGTGTAAGGAACTGAAACAAGCAGGTTTCGTGTATTGACAAAAAAAAATCGAAAAAGAGTTATGATGTAATTTAGATACATTTTAAGGAATTTAAAACAACTCAAATATTGTACAATTTGATACACTATTATACAGGGTGATTCACAAACTGTGACCAAAAATGAAACCTCGTATTGTATAAACTTTTTATTTTTTTTTTCGTTAAAAAGATACTTGAAAAAATATTTTTAATTTTTTTAAATAATTTAAAAACTAGCAGGTGAAAAATTTTAAACGGGGCACATGTATTTATATAAACATTGTCCAAAATCTGAGGGCTTTTCCTAAAATTTAGTTGCTCCAGTGGCGGAGATACAGGGTATCGGTGGCATATTTTTCTAAATAAAATAGTACGTCACTGCTTTACAGTAAGAATAATGATATTTTCGTATTCGTCTTTGCGTTTTTATTCTAGAAGTCCTTATACACGAGGAAAATTAGCGAAAATAAAAGAGATACTCGAAAAAAGTCCTATTCGCGAGATTATTGTAAAATTGTCTAAAGGAACATAATACAAGACATCTCTCATCTCGTGAGTCGAAAAATTTTATTAGCTAACTTTTCTATTTAAACAAATAAGTGAGGAAAACAGTTTTTTCACTTTGCAGGGAAAACCATAAATTTTAACGAAAAGTGACTCACAGACAGCTTGTAGGGAGTAAAATTATCTACAAAATGAGATGAGAATGTTAAATTAAAATCGGTTTATAAACAAAAAAGTTATTGCAAAAAAAACAAGAAAAGTGCCCATTTTTTAATTTGTATAACTATCGCTTTTATTGTTAAAATTTTATAAAACCTATGACAAGTTGAGGGTTTTGTCATACTTTAAAAGTGTGCCAAAAGTGGACGCTATAGGTGCAATAGTTTTCGCACAATTCAATTTGTTTATAACGGAGGCTCCAAAAGTTATGAACTTTAAGCCTCTGTCCAGGTGTTAATTTTCAACCAAACATGATTCTGAAAGCGTTATTGTAATCTTAAAGACGTAATTAAGCGACCTATTAAAAAATATCACCGTTTTTTGACATTAATGAACGATAGCTTCATTTATTTATTTAATAATAGTCAAATAATTCCGAAATTGAAATTTTAATTAATATTTCGTTTAACAATAATTTTTGTGACATTTTTGTAAATTAAAAAAAATTCGATATACAAGATGCAATTTTTCTGGGGTTCAGGGATATTCTATCGTTATTTTTCGTCGAGCTACTCCAGTTAAAAAAAAAAGAAGTTTCTACGATGAATAGAAACCGAGATATTGCCAAAATTTTACAGCGCGCATTAATTTGAACTTTGGATTTCACTTTTCTCGCGCTCGCGACTCACAAGATGAGAGATGTCTTGTATTATGTTCCTTTAGACAATTTTACAATAATCTCGCGGATAGAACTTTTTGCGAGTAAAAATTTTATTTGCCTAGCCTATTAGTAATTAGTAATTTTATTGTAATGTGTAAAAAAATATTGACACTGATTAAATTTTGTGTTGAGTGATTACGGCCCTGTCTATTTAGCTGTGCTACGGCGAGCTGGAGATTGTGGAGATTCCACTACCTCTGTCACATTCTGTTCGCCTGATATTAGGCGGGCCGAACGAAGTCTATACATTCCTTTTCCCGCATTCTTACCGCGTCAGGAGTAATTCCTAAATTCTTTATAGATGGCGGTATCCTCGAGAATTTGAAACGCAATCGGATGAATGGCATGTTGTTGAAATACAAACTCTTAATTTAATTTTCAAAGCAATATCTACGCATTGGAATTCGAAAATAAACTGATTTATATCAAAAGGCATTTGCTTCTAGTTTTAAAGCACAAATACGTAGGTATGGAAACACTTATACTTGTCCATGTTAAAGTTAAAACCGTTTTCTGATGAAATGCTGTATAAAAATTACTACATTTATGTTTTTAAATGAGTATTAGTATTTGGTGATGTTAAAAATACATAATGTTAATTTTTTACTTTTTAGAATAAAAAAAACATGGCAGCGGTGGGATTCGAACCCACGCCTCCGAAGAGACTGGTGCCTTAAACCAGCGCCTTAGACCGCTCGGCCACGCTACCATATACAAAAATTTGCTAAAATACTACTAGAAAACCAGCAGGTATTTTCTTGTAAATTTTATTATTTTATCCATAACTAAAAGTAATTAGTATACATATATAAATTATTTTAAATTGATATTAACTGCTCATTAATAAAGATAATTTCTAATAACGTATAGTAATATACGTAATACAAAACAAAATCTTATTTTCATTGGTTATTACTTTTGTTTCTTGATGTTTGAAAAATATTGTTATTAAATTCTATAATGCTACAAGCTACAAGTACGTATAAACAACATGTTTTATGATACTGGATCCTTGCCCACTTACCTTTGCCAGTGAATATTATCTTTGTTGAAAACAGGTAGATATTTTGAATGCAACACCTAGATATCAACGATATTAGTCAACAACAGTGTAAAACGATCCTAGCCAGTTTTGGAAGGCTTAGCATTTGGATATGTGATTGGTTAAAATTTCAGCAGCCTGGTCTCTTTATTTTTAGATTAAGGTATCTATTCCAGTTGCACCATGTTTCTAGATAATTTATTTTAGATATAGAGAATCATTCTCTACGCAAGCTTAGATGTAGACGTGTTCATAAATATAGATTCAGTGTCAATCCTTACGTTGCACAGTTCTGATGGCAGATAGTAGAAGCTAAGATCTTAATTTTTTAAATATATTAAAACATATGACTTTGTATTAGAGCTATTAGAATTTTTTAAATAATAAACAGTAATCTCTAAGGATTTCACTTAAACCATCAATAAATTTTAATGATTAGTGGTAGTACTGGCCAGAACATCTTAATTTGTTTAAAAAATGGTTTTCAAATAACGAGAATTAACTTATTTTTAATTATATTTCTTAAAAGAGATGTTTTTCTTAGATGGTTGTTTTAATAAATGCGTAAGAATGCAAAAAAATAAACTGAAACGATTACACTTCTGGTGTAAATAAAACAAGAGTCCATGTTAACAAGGTTTTCTTAATTACAATTCTTATAGAGGATATAATAATGCTCACGTCTGACGTCATAGAATACAAATGAATACTTGCCAAAATCACCAAACGATTCGTCACTTAACTTTGTTTACAAGGAACTTTTGGTACAAATGAAAGATTTGACCGAAATAGAATTAATTGCTTTATTACTAACATCTTCATCGTAGATTCAAACATTTTTAACGTTAGGAGCGTGTTGCCAGCTCTTGGTAGTACCTAATCGAATGAGTAAAACTCACAATACAAGTTACCAGTACCAAATAAACGTCAATGGAAGTGTTTCCAAATTTATTAACGGAGGATTTCAGCAATTTTTCAGCTGATCTCAGTACTCCGCCACTGTCCTGAAATGTAAATCAACCGTAAAGAATATGACGTAGATATATACCATTATGCCCGCGCAAAGATATCTGGAACATACGTTCAAAATTATACATAAAGCTAAAATAGAATGGCATAAACATATCCTGTCGAGGAATACGGCTGATGTCTGCATTTTGGAATGGAATAAAAATAGGTAAACAATGAAGAGGGGTTGAATATGTACCAGCTCGTCTCTTGTTTATTTTTACACCTGTGACTGGATGCAACGTAAACACTTCATATTTTTAGTATGACTGGGTTTTAATTAGTTTCAGCGGCTTCAGTGAAGGTCGCGTATTTCGGTTTTCAGTGAAAGGAGTACTACTTCGAACAAACCCACTGAAAAAATGTTAATAAAACTAGTCGATTTAACACGAAAGTAAAGAAGAAAAATGAATGGAACAACATGTATTTATATGGATTTTTTAGAGGTAGAAGATGCTCGGATCAAATGGTGGAGCTATGGGAACGATCGCCTCCCAGATGTTTCGAAAATTTCCTCTATGAACTGACCAAATCCAAGATTAAATTAATAAGATTAACATTTTTCTGTTTAAAAACTTCTTAGTTTCCTTAACTGCATAACCTCTTTTTTAGTAATATAAATGAATAAAGATTAAAAAATTTTCTCTTTTTATTTTCTTTTTTTTAGACATCAAGTAACCCCCCATGGTACATCTCTGGATACGCCCCTGGTAGAAGCAAAATGAAAATGAAAGATCTAAGACTGAAAGAAGTAAATGTTTGTTGCTCTGATGTGGGCTGAATAAATTTTCACTTAAGAAAAGGTGTAATATACACTAGTCGCAAAAATTGAGGGATATTAAAAAAAATCCCAAATTTTCAAAGAGCTGTAACTCAGAGGAAAATGGTCGTAAAGAGAACAAAAAAAAGGAAAGAGAATAAAAAAAGGAAAGTTTCTAGTTTTCGAATCTGGAGTTTAAAGTTTTTGAGTAACCATAAGAAAACCAACGAAAAAAATTTGTCCAAATTTTTGCTTGTCTTTGAAAAGGTTTATGGAAATTTTTTGGTAATTTCACTGTAAAGTTATTTTAGATAATTTAATTCTCTTCAATTTGAGTTATCGTCGATGAAAGCAAATGTAATTTTTGACTTTGGCAATCAATTAATTACTCGGGAAATAATGAACGTACCTACAGAAAATACCTACCAAGTTTTGAAAACTACAAAGTATTCACTACAAGAGGTGCAAATGTTGACTGGAAAAAGGCAAAAAATTGCATAATTAAGGATATTTGAATAACTTGGCATAACTTTGCAAATAATGCATAAACTAAGGATATTGACTAACTTTTTAACCTCAAAGTGTCCTAAAGGAACCCTGATAGTTCCAAAGCGCTGTGTTTTTTTAGTAGTGCCCGGAATGTTTAAATCTGTCGTTTTTGCTAAAAATCAATATAACAAGCAATTTTTCACTTTTTATTCATTTTTTGAAAATGTTATTTTAGTAATAATCCATATTTTCTTCATCAAAAAATTTAAACTATTGTAAAAAGAAATAAAAAAAAAAGTTTTTTTCAATTTTTTTTTAGTATATGTACCTATATACAACTTTTTTTATTTCTATAGGTACTATTTTGCTACTTTTTTATATTTATAGTTATCCCGTTCAGCAGGACTAAACAAATAAATAAACGGACGAATAAATAAATCATATTAGTGAAAAACAAATTATGAGATGTAGATACAGTGTCTGTTTTCAGAATATAGGCCTAAAATCTCTAAAAATAAACGTGTCATCAAATCCTTTAATTCTCGATGAAAAATTTGTATTCTTTTCTTCTCTTAATATATCACCACGCAAAATTTATAACAGCGTTAAAATCTGACATTTCCATCAACACAACTCGTTAAATTTCCAGACATTGCCAAAAGGCAGATAAATGTAATGAATATTTAAAAATATAACAAATTAGTTAATCATTAAGTATAGCAGTATACATGTAAAAAAAGCTAGCAAGAGTATTAATACTAAAATCATTATTTTCTGGATAAGAGCATCTATTTTTTTTAAATACCTTACATGCATTATGTTATTAGTTATCGTATTCTTTACTTTGTTACAACTTTATGGATTACATGCCTCAACTAGCATTGAATAACACTTGCAATATCTAGTAAACAGATAGTAATAGATAACAAGCACAAAAAACCCACCCAAGAGACCCACATATCATTTCCGAAGGAATTCGATGCGTTGAACACAATCCTGTAGTCAAAATTCATGACTTCCCGATGGATTTCGGAGAAAAGCGAAATTTTTGGGTGAAAACTGAGCCAAATATGAATCAAATATATAATTTTCGTAGTATTTTGAGGCGCTGAACACGATGGAATGAGTAAAATTTATGACCTCGATATTTCTCAAAAAATCCACTACTTGTGTGAAAACTGTCCCAAATATGGGTCAAAATTGATTTTTTCGTTAATTTTGTCCAAATACATCATTTTCATAGTATTTCGAAGGGTTGAAGACGATGCCATTAGTAAAATTTACCCATAACATCGATATTTCTCAGAAAATCCACTATTTGGATGAAAACTAGCCCAAATATGGATTTTCTGAGAACTATCGAGGACGTTGGTAAATTTTACTAATGCCTCCCAAAATACTATGACAATGATATATTTGATCCATATTTGGGCTAGTTTTTACCCAAAAATTTCACTTTTTACCGAAATTCATTGGTAAGTCATGAATTTTTACTACAGGATTGTGTTCATGCGGCGCATCGAAATCTTTCAGAAATGATGTGTGAATCTCTTGGGTTTGGACTTTTTTTTGTGTGCTACATATTCAAAATAATAATATAATTAATACAAAAACACATACGAATTAAAATTTTTATTTATAATGTAACCATTCAAAGAAGCATTTTGTACTTTTGTTGTTCTTTCATCACTTCTGACAAAGATGAACACGTAAAAACAATTATTTCTAAAAGATATTTTTATTTGAATTGGATTTAACCCTTCAATTAAATACAACAAAACAAAACAGTTTTCTTACAAACCTTTTTCTTCTTTCACTTGGTATAGTTTATCTGCAAAATAATTTAATGCCGAAATAAGAGCTATCAGAGCCAAGAAAATAAAATACTATAGTATATACAACAATGCATATTTTATTTTATGGTGTTTATGTCGATGCGCATCGATAACTTCATATTTTAAAATAATACACTAAATTTATTGCATATTGTTATAAACTATAGTATTTATATTTTCTATTTTACGATTGCAACATAATGAATCATATTTATTACAGCTGCCTTGCTGCCTTTTAATTTGTATTTGTGTTTTTCAGAAAAGATTTTTGAAATATGTTAGTACCATCATAAAGATTTTTTGTCGAGTTACGAAAAATTAAGTATGGAAAATGGAAAATATTAATATTGAATTTCTAAAAGCTGTTTTACATTAACAATTAATTGATGAAGTCGCTTCATCAAGAAATTGGACAAGTGTAATGCACCAAATCGGCTGTCAAATAACTTCATCAATTTATTCATCAAGTTCTTGACGAATTAGAGCATGTTCTAATTTTCGTCAATTTCTTCGTGAAGTTCGGAAGTACCAACCCAACAGATTTCTAGCCTCAGATCAGTAATGATGTTATGTTATTGGAATATGTAAATAATTGGTAAGTCATGAATTTTTACTACAGGATTGTGTTCATGCGGCGCATCGAAATCTTTCAGAAATGATGTGTGAATCTCTTGGGTTTGGACTTTTTTTGTGTGCTACATATTCAAAATAATAATATAATTAATACAAAAACACATACAAATTAAATTTTTATTTATAATGTAACTTGACAAAGTCTGTAGCAGTGTAAAACCACACTGTTTACCAATAAATTCGTGAATTAATTCATGAAGAACTTCGTCAATTTATTCATCAATAAATTGTCAATGTAAAACAGCTATAAGTAAATACTTGTGTAAAGTTGCAAAAAGAAAAACACGTGGATTAATTGCCCTTCTAAAGAAAAATACTTGGTTACTTACTAGATCCCATAAACAAAAGCCGTCGCACACGCGGAATGAATCAAAACAAAGGAGGCGACGCGAAGGATGACTAAGGAATCCCAGTTTATGTTTGATAGGAGAAAGTGGGCGTCGAGCGTGCGACGCCACTGCAAATGGAACGCTATAAGAACGAGTCAAGCTAAAATATTCGTAGTTAACCTGGGAACCTCTCCCCTGATCTTTGACAGTTTCAAGTGATCAAGTGCACATCCTCACACAATGCCTGGACCATCTAGACCCCTCTGGCAGGTGAGTAGGCTGTAAAGTGTCTCTAGCAAGCTCTTGTTTTCCAAGGCCTACTTTGCGAAACGAAAGAAAAACCTTTTGTGGCAGTTTTTTATTTAAAATTTATATAAAAAAAACACATAAATTTTCGTAAATAATAAGCGCTTGGCTAGGAAAATATGAAAGTGTACAGTGAAAAAGTCCCCACATCTCCGTGAATCACCGCGCGTCCTAACTTTAAACTGTTTGCCAGCTGTGGTTGACGAAATCGTGTCGAATTTTGCTAAATTTACGTGACAGTCTTCTAGGACGTTAAGGGTCCAAGTCGCCGAGGAAAAAATTGGCGGGAATGTTGTCGAACACCTTCCTCAGGATGTCTATCATGATGTCTTCTATGGTCTTGGATAAAATCGGACTGAGGCTCTCGGCAACGGGTCGCCAATTCGCGTTCAGATACGTGTTCGTCGAATCCTCTGAAATTCGAAAATAGATCGTTTATAGCGTTGTTTATTGGTTTAAGTAAATGTTTACCTAACGCCTTGATGCCGTCGAAAAGGTTGTACATGTGGAGCTTTAACCCTCCGATGCTGAACTTTACGTGGACCTTGGTTACGTTGAAAAACTGGAAACCGTCGTGTTTCTCCATGATAATGTCGCTCTTGACGATTATTTCCAAGTCTTCTACAAAAAAATTAATGAATCTGTTAGTGTCACGCGCTTAGCATTACAGAGGAAGTCCAGATTTTCACATGCGCCATTTTTTTAAAGCTAAAAATAAACCGTAGAATAACAATAAGTTAGGCTGGTACATTTTTAAAGAAAACACATGGCAAACTAAAAATATTTCGGGGTATTTACAGATCTGTGAGTTATAAATAGAGAGTTAACTTCAATGGCAAGGAAAACGACGGCAATTCATAAAAGTATCTTGTTTTTATATGTGATGTTACCAAAAATATTGAAATCATTAACTGTTTTATTTATTAAAAGATTTTAATGAAACTGTGCCAGAAACACGTTCTAATAATTTTATAGTTCAGAAGAACATCCAACTATGGCCACTTTTTTTGCAGATACTATTAAGGACAAATTAAAGGATTCTTGCTCAAGGTGCCTGAAAAATAAATATACCAATTTTTGTAGTAGCAGAGCATACACAATGTGTAATAATAAATAATATATTTAAAAATTGAGGATAACTTCTGAATTATTTTGGTATATCTAACTATAGTTTAGCTAATGTTCTCCAATGTTATGCAACTTTATTCAGTTAAATCTAATAAAAGACTGTTCAAGTCACCCTGTAATAAATTGTGTAAGAATTGCTCAAACAACACCTGGTAACTTTAGATAAACTGTGGTTATGCCAAAAACACTTTAAAAATATGTGCTTACTTAAAAATCTGTTATTAATTATTTGAAAAACTGTTTACTAGTACTACAAAAAAAATGTGACATCTTGACTAATAATCTGTTGGAATTTTTTCTTGAAAAAGAAATAATAGAAAAAAATCGCTGCAGTATAGAGTGAAATACGATTTTCTTGAAAACGACAGAAGTTAATCCTGAAAGCGTGATTATATTTTCAGTGGGTACCACTAAAATGTAAAATAAAAATAATCGCTTTTCACTACAGGGATTTCGGAAACGGTAAGAGATACGAAGTAGCTTAAAAGGGGGCAAAGTTGCATAATCAGGGGACCAACATTTTGCCTCTAAATAATCAAGGCTAACATGATTAGTAAACTCTAATAATGTCTTATTGTAACGTGTAATGGTAATAATTTAAATAACTAGGTGGATTTCACAGGGTCTAGCGACACTTAAAGTGTACGATAATTCAATAAACACATAAATAAAAAAAATATATACAAGTTTGTAACGAATACATTGAAGATGAATTTTTCGAGACAAAACGTTTGAAACTGGTTCGTGCTGAGACAGTACAGTATTGGGGGCCATGAATGCTTGCAAAAATTGTAATAAAATTTCCAGGGTCGTATTAAAAAAAATGAAGTTGATGATGGTCCCGGAGAGACGAAACGTGACATATAAAAATTGATTGTACCATTCGATAGACGGCAAAAAGTTGCCATGCGGAAGTGTTCTTTTTTTTCAATATCACCTCAAACAAGGCTTTAATGAAACAAAAACGGATTTCCAAAGTTTCGTTTTTTTTTCAAATATTCAACTAATCATGTTAGCCTTGATTTTCGAAAGGCATAATGTTGGTCCCCTGATTATGCAACTTTGCCTCGATTTAAGCTACTTCGTATCTCTTACCGTTTCCGGGATCACTGTAGTGAGAAGCGAATTGTAACGTTTTTTTTTCAGAAACATATTCCTGTTTTGATCCTAAGGACTTTTTATTGTAAGATCGCTTATCTAGCTTTTTTATATGTTTCACTATGTCGAGACAGTAACAGATGAAAACTACTTTTCTGAAACTTTTGGACATAACATACGAAAAATGGATGGGATTAAATAAGTGTTTGTTCAAAGGTTTTTCTTCAAAGGTCTGAAATCATTTGTAGAATGAATCAAATTTATGGGAAAATTTGCAAACACCACTGATATTATCTAGATTTTGTGCCATTCGGTAAAAATGTTTGTAAATTGTCACTTAAATTTGAATTGTTTTGTAAAATTACTATAGACAAGTTTATTTGAAAAAAGTTCGAATAAACTTTTTTGTAACTTTATCCTTTTTTCATATATCAAAGCAGAGAATTCTAAGAAAGTGATTTTCAACTGTTAATATCTCGAAAACAGTTGAAAATGTAAAAAGAAACGACAAAATTTAAAAAAGTCTTACAGCTAAAAGTTCTTTTTTAGTTTATTTTAAAGGCTAGTTTAAATAAGTTAAAAAAAAATGTTTACAAAATACAAATGAAGGTTTTTTCTTCTAAAAATCTAAAATTTTTGTGATTTGTATATGATTTTGTTTTATAAATATATATCTTTTCCATTTACAAGGGCGTTAGTCGAAATAAGCAATAAGTAAGATACAGAAATATGAGATTTTGCGTGTTGGTCTTTAAGGATGATATTAGAGTGACAGGAATATAAGATATTTCTATGAAAGCATACATTATTTAATAATATCTATGTCAGATAGGTGCTTTTGAATTAATAATATTTAAACGATTTTTTTTAATATGAGAATGTAATGTAACTTCAATCGTTTTCAAGAAAAACGCGTTCCTCAAAATGTATCCTCCACCCTGTAATTTTTTGTTAAAACAATTGTCGCAGTTGGCCAAGGCATTGATTGATAAAATGATTGGAAGAACAAAAGAACAAAATAAAATTCAACTGACAGTAAAATGTATAGTCCCAGTTAACAAAATTTACAAGATCTGAAGACATGAACCTGATTAGAGAAATATATCTAATTATGTTATCAAATTCATAAACTTAATTGGTGACTGACTCCTGAAAACTATATAGTACTTTGAGTTAAACTTATGATTTTTATATAGACAAATGCAAAAATTTGAAATAAGTATTACGATTATTCTAGAAAAAAAGTAAATAAAGTCACTTGATTGATTACGGTGCATAAAAAGAAGTTGGAAATGAATATTGAGATATTAGTTCATCAAAAGAAATACTAAACATAACTTCAAGCGACAAAAAACAATTGTTGCTTATTGTCTTGAAGAAATGTTCGTATTCAAATTTCTTGCGTCAGACAAAGTCAATATTCTGAGTTACTTAAAATAAAGTTAATGGTTGAGTCGCGAAACACTTTACAAACTTCTCAAGTGACTCATAGAATGACTCAAGTTTATTTTTTAAAACAGCGTCAAATCGTGAAGTGTTTATGATTTTTTATTATTGTCACATTAGCGCATTCGCCAGAATAAAAAAACAACTTAAATAATGTTTTTCAGCCTGTGTTATTCAGTAATACAGGAAAATTTAAGGACTCTCCTGTTTTTAAATTTATTTATTCTACATCTGTGTCTCACGTTTTTAATTTTTTTTATTCCTTTGGGTATTCTTGCCATAATGAGAAAAGAAATTTGACGTAAGTACCTAATTCCTTGTGCCGATAGGGTCGATCAAGGTGTTGATTTTATAAATCTAGTTTTGTTTTCATTTTAAAAATGAATTAGAAAATAAAAGTACATTTCAAAGAAAACAAAGGTAAAAAAAACTGTCAAATGCCCTAAAACCTAAAACTTTGTAACCACATTTAAGGAATCAAGTCTCAAAAATCTTGGAGAGATAAAGTATGGTATAAACAAAATTAAAATAGATCACACACACTGCGTAAAGCGAGAGCTTTTAATATTGGGCATTCCACTGTTCCAAAAATAGATTGTTACGAAGTCAACTGGTCAATTTAACACACAATCTGCAGTATATCTGTTTTCAGTAAAATTTCATCACTGTTATGAAAAATCTGTCCTTAAAGCTGTTTATAAAAGCTTGGACTGAATTCAAGAATTAAGTGATCCTTCTATTTTCCATTGGCAGCTGTATTTTTAGTATATTTACGTTTATTAAAACACCCTAAGCCAATAGCTATAGAAAACATTTGAAAAAAACAGCGGTATATGAAATCAAAATCAATTTTGTCATAATCTAGCGTGGTATCCCAAAAAAAATCCAAAACAAAACAGAACACCCTACTTACTGGCATCAAACCAACAGGTGCCTCTTCCTTTGAGGGGAATAACCAAAATTCGACCAAAAAGGTCATAATTGCCGTCTATCCTTAGCCTTGGAAGGTGCAGTTTTGTGTAGAAATCGAAAGTTTTTGGATCGACACTGTTGTGGACTATCTTGGTATTTCCAAAACCGAGTACCGTGACGTTAGATAAGGATGCGTTTACTGTTACTGGACCACCCCCTCCTTGTAGTATCTAAAAAACATTCAAATATTAGTAACCCTAACCCCTCATTTGTTTCAAGTGAAAGTATAAACCATAAAATGTTCAAATCAAAGTAAAAACAGTGAAAAATAATTTTTTGCAAACATAATTTACATTTACAATACTAAAACATAGTTTTTATAGAAATGTGAAAATTTTGCATTATTTTGTTGTGTTTTACATAAACAATAATAGTTACATACACATATTTTTTCTGAGTAATACAACCTATATTACAAGATCTTGATTTACTGGTTGCATATGAATTAGTTTTGATAATATTTAAAAATGAATTTCAAACAGTTTCATTTTATCGTTTCTTATTTTTTACATTGTTCATACATATAAATACCTTGTTGTTGTTGTTGTGTTGTTGTTCATACATATAAATATCTTGTTGTTATTAACGCTAAAATGCTTCATTATCGTCAGGATATTTGTTATGAAATAGTATCTCAGTAAATTCAATTTATTTTTCACTTTCATTGGACAACATCAAATCCGTGCAATGCCAGTTACATTTTTGATTTATTAAATAAAATATAAAAATGCGATAACTTAGTTTATCGGTTTAACGTTAAAGTATGTAAAATATAAAATTGGGTAGAAACTTTTGGTTGATTGCCAAAATGTAGGCGTACTTGCTTACATATTCTTAATTATAGACATATGTAACTGAAAAAGTAAACTTAGTGAATAAAATAACCCAGAGATGTACTTAGGGAGGTCAAAACCACGAAATACTACGTTGGTATAATATTTTCTTCAAAATATTGGATTGACAGATGGTTAATTTTGACGTTAAAAAAACCCTTATCCTTATTATATATTTAATTACATATTGCACTTATAAGAAGTCTACGGTAGTGGACAATAAAATGTTTCATTTTAGAAAACATTTTATTGTCTATGACTTTACACTCTTCCAATTAATTTAATTATAGTCAACGCTAATGATGCAGTGGCAACATGGACTGAGTTAATGAAGCATTTAAGATTTATTAACTTGGCTGTGAACTAAATAATAATAGATTTTACTACATTTTGCGCGAATTGTAGGTCACTTAATTATATGAAGCATAACTACGTATACCTATATTAAAACATATAAACTATATTTTTAAATCTTTGCAAATGTTGTATCGCTCTGTAGGAATGTTATAAATTAATAGCGTTTAATATACAGGACGTCTATTTTAAGCGTTATGCAAATCGTTTGATGTAAGGTTCTTTAGATGTGGATGCTCTTAAAATATCCGTTACAACGTATCTGCTTGAAAATGTAAATAATTTTAATTTCAATTTAATTACATTTTCATATATGTATTTAACTCATAAACTTCATACTTTCGTGCAATGTTATTATAGCATACCCTATAATTATTTATGAAAGTTTGTGTACTTTATCAAGAAAGCTGTTTTTTACGTTCAGTAATATTTGTTTTTTAAGACTACATTGTGTGATATTATATAACTTATGATTTAATTTAACAGATAAATAATTATCCAATGCGTGGGAACTTTTATACAAAACTTAGAAAAAATTGTTCATTTCTCAATTTAGTCAATTTACAAAAGATGTAAGGAGTTTCAAAATAACTATAGTAGGTATAACTAACCATACTGATTTGGAAATTAAACATTTTTTTTATTTTTTCATTTTCTAGTATTTATTCAACAGCTACACGTAACTTTCGTTGCTGTTTTTATTTGCGTTTTCAACTGAAATTTCAAATCAGCATTGCAAAAAAGTTGTTAACCACATCTTTTACAATGTGGACTGCATTTTGAAAAAGAGTTATGCAAAATTATATGTAAATATTATAATATTTAATGCTACCTATAGCATATGAAGATACTTAGGCACTTGGCTAAATATTTGCTTTCATTGTTTTTTTGTCATTGACAGAATAATGATTACTATGAGAAAATTTGCAACTGTATGAGCTAATTCAATTCGTCTTACTTTCAGTTGTCTATTTTATGTAATAAGTAACCAGTGTATAATCAGTAAGAATTATTACACCTATTGTGAACAAACATTGTTCTGTATTGTGAATGTGAAGGATATTGCAAACTACAAATAGGTTTATCCAAATTCAATTTAAATATAAATATAGATGAAGCACAATACTTTATTAAACTATTAATAATTGCTTTCACTAATGCTATTGCATTAGTGAAAGCAATTGGACTATTGTCCAATTCTTAAAATGATGAATTAGAAATTGAAGTAGGAAATGTTCGATTATTATCCCAGTTCCCATGAAATTGTGACATTAACCAAAAAAAATGTGTTAAATTAAGCGTGAATGATTCATTTTTTAGTTTTATATAATTGCACTGATTTCTTTTAACGCAGAAGTTAATATTGGTTACATTACGGTAATGTAACTAAAAGTCTGCTTGTTCTTTTAGAAAATTTAAATCAGTATTGGTTTTTAGAAGAACGGATTGAGTTGATGTTAAAATTGTTAGATGAAAAGTTCTGAATTGAAATTTGTAATCCATTGAAAAACTTACACTGATCATTGGAACATACAAGGGATCCAATTTCTCCAGACCAATTTCAGCGACCCCTTTCGGAATTTCGTTGAATAAAATTTGTACTGCATGTGTGGAACAATTTACAAATATCTCCTTTGGTTCTTTAATCATGCAGGTCTTTACATATTCAGCTGAAAATTAAATGGGAGTATTATTTTTGAATTGTTATATTTATACCATATACGGTGAATCAGATTTAAATTCGGGTTTTTCATATCCCCATTTAAAAAAATGCTTCCGCTTAGAGACACCCACGGTATAAAAAGTTTATAATTTTATACACAGGGTGTTCCAGAAGTAAGTGCCAAAATCTTAATCACATATTTAACTCATCCAAAGCAACAACTTTAATAATTTTTCCGAAGACTTCTTAGTTTTGAAGGAGATATAATTTTTGTTAATTTTAATTTTTTGTTGCCTGTCAGCAAAAAACAATTAGTACTAGAATTTTCTATCTAGGATACCAAAAATCATTCCATAAAATATTCGCATATGTTACTTAGATATTTTTTTAATCCATAGGTAACTCGTTAAGATTACAAAATACTAGACAAAATGTGTTTTCGAACAAATTTATGTTAAATAAAAGCTATTGCTTTTGACGATTAAAAAATAATATGTACTTGGCACTTATTTCTAGGAGCCTACACTAATAGAGATTATTATAAATTAAATTTGGCACATATCTTACTTATATATAGGTTGCCTTGATGTCGATAGTATCGATGCCATTGGTTGTATAGGGTATAGGGGACTCTATACAGGGTGTCTCACCGATAACTGCGTCGATCTATATCTAGGAAAGGAAACATAGTAACGTTCCTGGGGCGAACATAACTAAAATATCTAGAACTATCCAGCACTTCCGGTAATACCGGAAGTCGACACCAACTTCGTTATTTTAAATGGGACACCCTATATATTTTTGCATTTTCTAATTCTTCGTGATATTTGAGGGTCACTTTATTAAATATTCTTTATACCTAGAATTTGAGATATTAATATTTAAAGAAAACACAACAATAATTTGACAACTAATTTGACAAATGTCATGTTATTTCAAGTATTTTTGGAATGTTTCTGTCTGGCCAATTTGACAACAGGTCTGATACGAGAAAAACTATCCAAAAAATAGAAAATGCAAATATATCTTAAAGTAGTAAGGGCAACCTTAACAATGCTTATAAGGTTAGAAAAGAAATTTCAATCTGCATACGACAGAGTAAAAAAATATAAGGTGTTCCATTTAAGTTAACAAAGTTATAGCTGTTTGAAGTTATCAAAATGTAATAGCAAAAATAAAACACCTGGTATTTAATGTTTTAATTTGTTGGTATACAATAATGTCCCTTTACCAGTATCAAAAATCCACTTGACATCACGCTTCTGAAAAGAGTTACTAGCATCTCCGCGAACCCTTGCATCTGTCAATTTTTTTCTTTAAAAATTAATATCTCAAAATATATAACTCTTAGGTATAGGGAATATTTAATAAAGTGACCCTCAAATTTCACTTAAAATACGAAAATGTACTAATATATAGGGTCCCATTTAAAATAATGAAGTTGGTGTCGACTTCCGGTATAACCGGAAGTGCTGGAGAGTTCTAAATATTTTAATTGTGTTGCCCCAGTCACATTGCCATGTTGCCAAATTTTTAAATTTTTCGGAGAGGTCATTTCTTAAATATCGATCGACGCAGTTCCCGGTGAGACACCCTGTATAATCAGTGGCGGATATATGGAATTAAAAAAAATTGTGCGCCCTTGTAATAAATAAATTTGGTTTTGGTGTTACATTAATATTCTATGATATATATTTCGTTATTAGCTCTTGTATTATTACTTTATTTTCAAAGTATTAAACTAATTCAAACAAATTCAACAATGTTTCTAAAAATCCTATCAAATGAAGTCACACGATGTTTTTTGGTACCAGGTTTCTTTATCTACAGGTATGTGTTTTTGTATGTTGCATGTTTCACAAGATTTTTAAAATATAATTTTAATTTATTTGAATTAGCTTTGAAATAAAGTAGGTAAACATATTCTGTGGTAATATCGAAACTGATACATTTAGGTTTAGATACGTATGTATGTGTAGGGGAGGTATAGAAAGTATCTGGAAATACTCAACATGCAGAACTAACAAGAATATGTAAATAAGGAACTTAAAATAGATGTTCAACAGACTTTATAACTTTACTTTATTCACTTTATAAATTAAGGGAATACTTGGTATTTACTTTTTAGTACAAAGTTTAAACTACGTGAAAATAGTGACTTTCAAAAGTATTGTATAAATTTCCGAGGATTATTTGGTCAGAATTTTTTTTAAAAAACAATAATAATTCAATTCATTCAACTCATTTAAGTAAAAGTTAAGAAATTTTTAAAGTAATTTAGAATTACAGAATACACTATAAATACATATACCTACCTAGATATAGGATGATCCAAATTTTTAGGATAAAATAAGTGAGTATAGTTAAACAAAAATTATTATTATTTTTAAGTAACTAAAGAAAATATGAGGTTATCGAACAGTATAAAGAAGGACAAAAGATAACCAGGACGAACCATAAGTATAAAGAATATAAAGAATATGATCCAAAATGTCGAGATTAAACATTGAAAAAATCACGAAGCAAACTTTTCCATTTATAAAGTTCCCAATTTTTGATAATATATTCCAGATTTATACCCTAAGCCGACGAAAAAAATTTTGAAGCAGCTCAGTATCCCTCAACCTGGTTAGTACACACTAGTCTACAAAATTTGTGTTGATTATTATTTATTACTAATAGGCTATTGATTATATCCAAAAAAACAGGGTTAAAAGGAACATATTGCATGAGTCGTTCATAGGGTCATTTTAGATGAAAAAACCGGGGAGTGTTATTAAATTAGAGGATGGGAATTGGAGATAGGGGTGAAAATGCACCCCTTTCAGTTTTTTAATTGTAGCTCGAAAACGAAGCAAAATTTCACAATAGTTTATAGGAAAAATTTTGTAGAGAATTGAATTTCCCATCGAAGCGGCTTATTTAAAAAATTTTAGAGGAAAATTTTATGCAAAAAATCGTTAATAAACAATTTAAAAAAAAGCAAAAAATACGATTTTTTTATTTTTTTTTACTTTTTTGCCTCTAGTTTTATTTTGAGTAAAGATAGGTATAGGCATTGCTTCGTAGAAAAAAAGTAGATAAATTTCCTTCAAAATAAGAGGTTGTAAAGTATTTTTGGATGAAATTGACTGATATATGACCTCTCAAACTTATTAGAAAATTTTTCGATTTTCGTCGCGTCTACCCTTTACGTTTTAATTCTCATTTTTTGCAAAAAAGGAAGGAAATAAGGAGTTTCACCACATGACTTGTTCGAAGGGTCATTAAAAATGAAAAAACCGCGGGGTGCTATTAAATTAGAGGGTTGAAATTGAAGATAGGGATGAAAATGCACTTTTGTCGATTTTTAAATATAGCACAAAAACGAAGCAAAATTTCGGTATTAGTTCATAGGAAAAATTTTGTAGAGAATTGATTTTCCTCCCATCGGAATGGCGTATTTAAAAAATTTAAAAGAAAAATTTTATGCAAAAACTCGTTAATAAACAATTTTTAAAAAGCAAAAAATAAGATTTTTTGATTTTTTTTTTACTTTTTCTGGCTGTAATTTTTTTTTTTGAAGTAGGTAAAGAAAATTGCTGTACAAAAAAAACTAGATGATATTCCCTTCAAAATGATGCGTTTTAAAAAGTTTTTGGACTAATATTGACTGGGTTATAACGGGTCAAACTTGAATGTTTTTTAGATTTTTCGTCGTTTTTAACATAATAGTATTTATAATTCTCATTATTTTCACAACAAATTGGTTCTTTACTTAATAAAAAATTATTTCAAAAGTTTTATTTGTTAATAATAAATAAAGATTTTCACAACTTAGAGTCAAAAAAGTAAATAAAATCAAAAAATCTAATTTTTTGCTTTTTTTAAATTGTTTATTAACGATTATTATATAAAATATTTCTTTTAAATTTTTTAAATAAGCCATTTCGATGGAAAATTCAATTCTCTAAATAATTTTTCCTATGAACTATAGCCAAATTTTGCTTCGTTATCGAGCTACAATTAAAAAACTGAAAGGGGTACATTTTCACCCCTATCTCCAATTTCCACCCTCTAATTTAATAGGACTCCCCGGTTTTTCCATCTAAAATGACCATTTGAACGGTTCATGTAATAGAATATCTTGAACATCATAGTTCCTTTTAAAATCCTATAATCAATAGTCTCAGTTTAAAAATGTGTTTCGAAATATTTAACTCAAAATAAAATTTAGATTATGAACATACCAAATAAGCTTTTGAAAAACACAAAATTTTCATTTCCAAATTTTGATTGACAGGTAACAAATGTAATATACAGAATTATCTAATTGTAAGTAAAAATTACGATTTTCATATTAAATGAGTTTATGTCGATGCATATTTTAAACATATTAATATTTATTGTAGATCATTATTCAAAAATGAAGACATGCATTTTTTAAAGTATTGGAAACTAACACTAGTCAACAAGACCCGATATTGGCTTATAAGTACAACCAATGGTATCGATAAGATAATATCTAAAATAAATCCATTTTAATAGTTTTTGGTGGTATAAATTTTAACTGAAACAGTCATTAATGATGCTATATTTCAACGTCACATCAATGAAATGAACAAACTACTTAAATCTAGAAAAAATGTTTACACATGTAAACAAAGTATTTCTTTTAATTTTATCTTTACTTTAAAGAAACTTACAAACATGTTTTTTGTTTTAAAAATGTATACTTTAATTATGTATAGAATATTTTATTTATGGATATAAAGTGTATGTGATACAATAATATGCACTTTGTCTAACATGGAAAATTTTTTGCTTATAAACTATTGTTCATAAACCAGCATTTTTATGAACAGTTTTTATACATCTATATTTTGACGCATAAAACTGATAAGCGTGTTGCTTTTTATATAAAACAATAAAATTAGGATGGAATCTTTCTTTTTAACCTGATATTGATACCACACCAGTTGTATTCTGTCAATAGAACCAGCTTGTATATGATTTCTAAGTCTGACATTGACATGGTTAATAAGCGTGGTAAAGTCTGAATCTATAATTGGTAGTAGCTTAACAAGATGCATATAAAATGTACAATTATAAGAATCTGTCGCGTACTTGTTGTTTGCTCAGCCCACTTTCTCAAAATATTGTTGTCAAAACATTTTGATGCATGGACCTATCAGTACGTACTGTTTTTATATTACTTTTGTTTTATTTTGGAAGGTGCAATTCGTGCTAGTTTAATTGGGAGCAGAGTTGCAAGAAATGGAAATAAATGTTCTTAAGTAAAATAATGTTCCCTTTCAGAATAGACAAATCATATTTTTCAATATGTTTTCTGAAAATAGAAAGTTCATTCAAACAAGTAAGACGGCTTAAATGTAGAGTCTTTTGTTTTTGTGAAAATTAAAAACCTTTATTTGGGGACCTTAAAACAAAAAGAAACTGCGATAGAGAGCGATACTGTTCACAATTTATAAAATCAAGGAATATTGTTAAAAGTACATTTTAGTTTCTTGGGTAGAATGAATTTTCGTTTTACAAAAAATGTAGTCATGTTGAACAGTCTATCAGTGAACATCATATTAAAAATTATTTTATTTCTGTTATCAAATAAATTATCTTTGAAATGATGTAATTATTTCAAGTTTGAAAGAAAATGCATTATAAAATAAATAATTAATCCAAAACTGTTATAAATACAACCATTTTAGAAAGGGAAACATTTTTCACATATCCTTCATCTTTAAAATAAAAAAATATAGAAGCTGCTTATTTTGATCATAGGAAGCTAAGGTAGCACCACGTACCTACACGGAATATTGCAACACCCTGTATAGTAGAACCTTAAACTTGAAATTTGCTATTCTGCTGTGTTGCCCTATTTACAATAACTGCATTTATTCTAAACGAATAATGATGACAATATTTTACGAGTCCAACGAACGGAAAATTGAATTCAATTTTAATTCCAGATACAGTGAATAAAAAGGTCAGATATTTATAGTAGTAGAATTTACTATTATCTAAAACTTTCACTATGTTATAATATACTCTAATAGCTAACTTTTTTTTAGTATGTTGATTTAAAAATCTTGAACGGTTCATTGATGAAGAAATATTTCGACACGCGTTCGTAGCTTCGAAAATGGATATACAGGGTGTTTCAGAAATACTTAGAAAAAGAAAAAGAAAAATAGAAAAAAGTTTTATGAAGAAATGTCCAGTAGCTTTTCAGTCTTGAAATACAGTGCTGAAATTTGAAAAAAAAATTGAGATGATGAGACTAATGATTATTATTTATCTAACTAAAAGTAAAAATATGGTTAAGTGGGATACAAATAAGTCAACTTTAGACGAAAATTATAAGCAATTGTGTATTTTGCACAAATAGTATGTTTAAGATAAATAATTTTCATGTTATTAGTAACTTTTAACAAGCATTAGGTAACATATTCGACACATTTTTTTAAGTTAACATCTCTGCTGCTTCTAAAAAGATGTACAATTAATCCTGAACTGCTAAAGTTTTTCAGAATGTTAATAATGTTTGTTGTAACTATTTAATGAATTTATACTTAAGATTTGGTTGTTTACCATTAAAAAGAGAAAAATATTTTACAATTTCTTTATATTCTAACTAAAGTTTTCTACTATTTGCAAATATTTCGATGTTTTACTGCTTCAGAAAAAAATTTTCAAAAAAGTTTTCTGGAACCATCTCTTCCATTTTATTAGACTAAAATGCCAGGCATAATTAAAAAAGTAGAGGGTAGATAGTTTTTAACATGTAATATCTACGATTTAGTGATGAATTTTTCTGAAAATACTCACGTTGCTTGTCTATCAAGCCCAGGACGTGGTGCAGACAGGCACAGGCGACGAGAAGGGTTACAAATTTCCCGGCCATGTTGCACTCACTGGGCTTCATCAGCCACTAGCAGCGAAATCCGAGTCATATTCACAAATCGCTTTCACTCTTGCATTTCTGCTCTATGCCTATCTATTACATAACCAAATCGACCCGTGCGGACAGCGGACATATTCATTTGTAACCGTGAAAGACTGGGCTTTGAAAAGAACGCGTTTTTCCCAAAACTTATAATGATATCCTTTCCCCCGTGCCAAAACGTGTCCACCCAAATTGTAAACTAGAAAGGTCAATATTGCGAACAGAATTAGTCAGGCTTCAGAATTTTCAAAATTGATAAGTAATTTTTATGAAATATCGCCTTTTTTAATAAATAAGTATAAAGTATAAATCGAGATCATACTAAGCTTTGCAGCATTGTAGTTGTTACTGTTGTACTATCTGTACTGTCTTAAATAGGAACCTCTATTTTTATTGTAGATTTAGATTCAGCTGCTAAAAGTACCCACGTAGAATTTGTCTAAAACATTTTTTTTTATATTCATGATAGATGGTGCTGTCATCGACAAATTTTTTTTTAAAATTTTTCGAAATGAACCTATGCACACGATTCTGCAATGTTCGCAATAAAATATACCAAGTTTTCACTGTAAATAATAAAAATTAGTTCTAGAACTAATTTTATTTCTCAAATTTTCAATTACTGAAAAGGGATTTGCCGAGAAACTACTATTATCGTAACCCAGAAACAGGCGTCTTGGTTTCCTTGGTTTAACGGAGTGCTTGATTAAATCTGCTTTCAATTGAATGTATTTTTTGTATTTTGTTTTAAAGATACCATTTCTTTTGTTAAAAATAATTTTTATAAAATGTTTTATTATGTTTACATTTAACATTTGTGTTATTTCTTTCTTCGGGCTTTTTTGTGACTGCAAAAACACAAAATAAACATAGGAAGAAGGGAATAACTTTAAGAAACAAGTCATTTTAATCAAGCACTCAGAAGGGAGTTGGGCCTTAATTTTTTCTTTTGTTAGAAAAACTGAAGATTTTTCTCGAAAAACAATCAAAATAAAAACATATTCGGGTTCGCTACTTAAAACCACATATTTTCAAGGCCTTCTGAACTGTCTGTTTAGTTTTCAAAAACAAAATTGATCATGAAACAATCGTGGTTGTTGAAAAATTATTTCCCGGGGAGGGTTTTTTTAAGCGCTTGTGGTACAAAAATTTATTATATCATAAAGAGCTTTAATTTAATATCGATAGTTTCTGTTGTTTTACAGGGTGTTTAAAATTGGATAAAATAAGGCTAAATATAAAATTGTCATAGGTAGAGAGACAGTTACATTGGAGAAATATAGCACAATAATAACAGAGAAATCGAACTTTTTATTTCTAGTTTTTGAAAAATGCAGAATTATCAGGATTTTTTGTCTTTGAAGAAAAATAATTCTAGTGATGATTTTTTCAGTGCAAACCGTCGCTAAATAGTAACATATTGTACCCCATTGACTCAGAGGTTAATAACAAATACAAATATTTAAAAAAATCAATTTGATGGTGGTTCTAGAAAGACGAAACGTCGCAATAATTCCATATTCAAATACAGGAGCAAAAATGGCTAACATTTCTTTTCAAATAAACCAGTAAAACGTTGCATTTTCTAAAAAATCTCAAAAACTAACAAATATGTTTTGAATTTCTCTCCGATCATCATTAAATTATACAAGTTTTGATTAATTAACCATTTTCCTATTGCTGACAGCTTTCTTGGTAGCAATGTTCTTGTATCTTACTTTCAAAAACGCCCTGTATAGCAGTATAGACCGATGCCTCAAATTAAAACTCTTTTCATGGCCTATTCAATTAAAATGCATTTTTATGCATTGTGTTAAAGAATACATTTGCTTCAAAACAAATTTTCATCATTTCATTTTATTACAAACATTTGTCTTCTAAAATTAAATTGTTAATTCTGGGAACCTTGAAAAATGTACAAACTGTTACCATGCTTGTGTAGAAGTAAAAAATTATAGGAGATGCAGTCTTGGTCCATTACAAAATGAATCCTCCGCTTTTGAAAAATACACAAGTTGAATTTTTGTATGAAAGGGTTGAAAATGTTGTGCAAATTTTTGACATTAGAACCTTAGGAGCTTATTATGGACCTAATTTTATTTGGTATAAATTTAATTTGAACTGCATATTTATTTTATATAGAGTAGATAATAATGTAATCATTTTCTATTTCAAATTCTATAATTAAAACCGACAAAATTTCGAAATACTGTTTTACTATTGAAATTTGGCAAATTTACAGATAATACAAGAAAAATACCGCCTGTCTGAACCAGTGAAATATATAAATAGTTCACATATTTCTAAGGAAATTTTATAATAGTAATAATTCCTACACAGTGTTCTAAAAAAATTGTCAATTGCTTCGAGCACATTTGTAAACAAATCTATGTTAACTTTAATAAAGTAATTATGTTCTCTATGTATAATCAATAATTATTGATGTTATACGCGTCCTATATATCTAATGGTATAATAACTGGTACAGAGTTACATGTATTCAAGAAAGTTACATAATCAATTTATTAATTACTACGTGCTATTAGGAATTTTCATTTTGCAGTAATTTATCATATTTTATGAAATTTCCTGCCTTAGTATACAAGGGTTACTAAATATATGCTGTACCAAAAGTTAATACGTACTAGTTCTTATTGGAGTTCTCGTTCTGTATGACGAAAACAAATGCACTGGAATAATAAAATCTAGTTGCTTTGTATTTATTACCTCCGGTACATTTTATGTTACCTTCGACACCTTTTGTTTCGAAATCATTGATCTGATTGTATTATTGTTAATTAAAAATACTAAAAAAAAACGTACGTGTCTACAGTATTTTTCAAACCTATCGGCGCAGATATTCAATAAAGTACTCGTATGCACAGTAAGTAGGTAACTACCAATAATTTATTAGACTGCACATCGAATATGTAACATCTAAACTAATTACATACCACATACATATAATCAACGATAATTTCACATGCGTATTACAAAAACACATAAAATTGTGTTATGAAAGTGAATTATGCAATTTTCAGAGCGTACGGAAAACATTTCCAGCATGTACCTGAGCAAAAGTAATATTTCCGCAACAGTTTCCGAACTTGACCCGTTGAAAACACAAAGCGGATAAATTCCCTCGTTACGTAACGTTTACGTATAAATAACCACTCTAAGATAAACTAAAACATCTTAAAAAGGACGGTTGGTTAACTTTCTCTAAATTTCTTGACGCTAAACCATAACAAACTTGGCATGATTAGCTAACTGCAAAAATTGGAGGGATATTACGTCGTTCTTGATTTACAAGGTGGCACCCGTTAGCCTATTTTTCCATTTTCCCTTTTTTATACAGGGTGGACAGTCACAAGAGTTTTCAATTTCTTTTACAATTTTTTTGAACACATTTTCAATCGTTCCTTCCAAAAAATAAAGTCACCTACGATTTTATCTAATTACCATGTCGATAAACGCAGTATAATAGTTTACACAATATAACTACCTTTTTAGCAACTATAAATACAATTATAGAATTGGTACACAGTATTATTAGATTCCAGCTTGAGATTTGTCGGTATAGTCAATATTTGCTTTGTAGATTTACACCTAAGCAAGTTGCAGCACAATAAGATATGACAGGACCTAATTTCTTCCAAAATCTGAAATAAAAACGTCATCGTTCTCCTATTTTGACTTATTTCGAGGAATTCCAACGAAACGTGAAAAATAAAACAAGTAGCTTTGATATTTTTAGAGTTACTTTTATTTAGGTATGTCACTTATGGAGGAAACCCTGTTACCGTTTTGAGACAAAAGTCACGTCATATGTCTCAGTATTTTTTTTAACATAGAAAACTTCTTATTCACTCCAGAACAACGTTCCATACTAATAAATTTTGATTATCGACACAACATAACACTAGCTCCTACGCTTATTTTTTTCTGATGTTAAAAGTTTTTGAGGTTTTTCTAAATATTTTCAAACTTGTAGGATTAATAACTGGTTTTATCTTTAACAGAAAAAGTGGATGAGATTATCTGAACAATGCAACAAACAGACAATTGGGTTGAGGCAATAGTCTAGAAATAACAAAATTATTGCAGTTTACGAAATGAAGCCAGAACGATTGACAAATTAATAGCTATTATATTACTTTGATACCTTCATCTATTTGCCTTGCCAAATATATAGATGGTTTCGTCATTTGTATTTGAAATCGTCTGATCAATAACATGTCTCACCATGGAGTCACCAGAATAGTATTCATTATTGAGGGTTTGGACTAGCAACCATTTTGATGAATTACTTACTAATTTTTGCTTAAAAAAAAAATAATGTTACATAACCATGAGTGATTATTAACTAATATGTATTTTTAAAACGTTGTTGTTAATGGCGAAATATTTGTGCAAGTAGTATTTAATGATATTTTCTCTTTGGTGACGTATTACAAAATGTTTTGTTATGAACACGAAATTTTAAGTGATATATTGACACTGTACTAACAAATTTCAATAAGTTAATTACTTTTATTAATATCAATATAAGTTGAGTTATGTGAAATGGTCTGATCCTTTGGTTTCATCTGGCATTTTTCCAATATAAATATTAATTACGTGTAAATAATCATTTCTTTTGAACAAGCAAGATCTGACAAAAAAGTGCTTATATTCCTACCAAATTTTCCTCTGCTAGAATCAATTTTTTAAATTTTAATCTAGTCATAAGACGACAATTAAGTCTTCAGGTCTTATATGAAGTAGTTTTAGCACATTTTGCTATTTGTATTACCTAAAAGTTTAAAAAATATAACTGAAATGTACCTATTATAATATTCGTAATATAAAATTGCAATAGAGAGCTCCAGCTCAAACGATATGTAAAGTTTAATTTTTTTTTACCCGCAAAAGTTAGTTACACTAAAGGATATCCAATAATTTAGTCAAATCTGAAATGTCTATTCTCTTTTTCAATGAATGTTTGCCTTTCGTACATATAACATTAGTTGTTTACAGTCTATTTCGGTAGCCAGCTGTTACTTCTCAAAATAAACACCAAAGCCGTGTCAATACGGACTCTGCCAATATCAATCGACTTGATATAAAAACACAACTCGTAAAAAATCATATAATAAATCCAAAGATAGTTACATTTTATAACATACGTAGGTACTATAGTATTATCCTAATAAATACATTGAAGTTATAAAAATAAATAAATATGCACGAAGTGTAGAAAAAAAGGGTGGTTTACATGTGGCGGGTGTTGCCGAAGCCACCATGACCTGACTGGGAGGCACCCTTGTTGTACCCCATCTGCAGGTTCAATTCGCCTTCATGCGCTCTCAGCTGCTCTTCCGTGAAGTTTCTTTCGTTCTTTTCAGCCATTTTCGGACCTAGCTGAGGCCCGTTCCATTCTGGGTGCTTCTGGGTTATGCGACCAAGAGCGAAGAGAGACAGGGCCACCTAAAAGATTGAAAGTTTATAAAATAATTTCTCCTATATATCAAAAATTGTACTTGGGCGATGTTTCTCTTCTCGAAAAGATCGGCGGTCTGGAAAATTTCCTCTTGGGGCAGACCATAGGCCTTAGCGGCGGCTTGGAACCTCTGGATGTTTTCCATGAGTTGGAAATTGGTTCCTTTGGGCTGGATCTTCTTCACGGATCCAGGGGCTAGCTTATTCATCAAGTTGCAAAGGACAACTCCATTCCTGAGGATGTCTTCGAAATCCCCAGCGGGAACTGGCTCGCCAATGCAGCCGAAGATCCAGGTTAAGACTTCGGCTTCGAGGTCCTTGTTGCGTCTCTGGAAGCGTTTCAAATTTTAGTATTTCAGGCGAGATAATATCCCCACGATATTCTGGAAATTCGATCTAGTCGAGGAATTAGCGGTCAGTTGGATGTTGATGTTGGAAGGATATAATTTATCGAAAGTTAAAATTATCAGGGCAGATGTTGTGGTACACGAAAATAATTCGGCGTGTCACGGCTGAAAATATCTCGTGTGAAAACCATTCTATTTTTAAAATGATGCAAACCGACGTGAAAATTTAATTCTCTCGAACCAGTTTTGTAAATATTATATAACTTTTTGGGGCAAATCTGAAAATCTTGTGCGAAAATTTTGCGCTATTTATATGCTACGTAAACATAAACAATACAAAAAAAAACAAGGAGTTTGTTACTAATTCAAAAATTGATATAAACATTCCAAAAAAATTATTAACTAACATTTCTAACATTTAAAACAGTTGTTACATGACTTTTACTAAACTAAAGGAACAACTAAATTTGAAGTTATTTATTTTAAACAAATATGAACTTACAGACATTGTGGTAGAGCGTTTGAACTGGGCGTCGCGATGTTACTGACTGAGGCGTCGCTGTTCAGCTGTTAGTCTTTATGAGAGCATGATGCGGGGGCGGGTTTGCATATAGACTTATTTTCCGACATCATTCATTTTTGTGTCTTCAAGTTCTAGAATTGTAGTATATGGGTGAACCAGCGTTTGATATCGAAAATAAATATGTGTAGGTTATAGTCCATTAGAAAATAAATGAATGAATATTAGTTTTTTTTATTGCTTGCCTTCAGTATGGGCGTCTGGTTGGTGGTATTACATTATTGTGGCTTGTTTCTTTTATACACGTACAAAATGATACACAAACTGATAATTACTGTTACTTCTTTAATAATAGTGATTAAATGTCAAAAAATGTCAAAAGTTACAAAATTTGTGAGATTTTATTGTTTCTTCTTTTTATGAAAATATTTATTTCGAAATCTATAACATCAACTGCTGCAAAATGCTTAGAGTGGCAGTAGTATCTTGTTTTTTCTTGCAGGACACAAATATAGGGTATTTGAAATCTTTGGACTCATTTAACAATTTTTCTAATACAGTTAACATCTTGTTAACATTTTGACACTACGTAGGTTTACAAGAATTTAGACAACAATAGTTTTCGTCTTTTGGCACTTGTAGGAATGTAAAATATGCCATATTTTCCAATTAAAAATAATATACTACATGTTTATATTTCTTGTCACATTCCGTGAAATTGGCAAAAATAAATGAGGCATCCTCAATTATCATAAAAGTATCATCAGCTGTAATTACCACAAGTGCAAAGAACACGAAGGTTTGTATGGTAACATTGCAACACAGTGCATTAGCAAAGTTGATGAATATTGCACAAGAACATTAATTGTACCAGTTCTTCTATTTTAATTTGAAAGCAAAGTATTTTTACTAAATTTACGACATGATATATGTTGGCAATTTTTTAAGTATTGAAACTGCATTATTTATAAAATGAGGTGGGTCCTTTGTACAAATTTGTATTCTATTGCAATTTTACTTTTTGTTATTGCAGTATGTAGGTACTGCTTTTATAGAATAATGTATAATAAATCAATTTTTGGCAAAAACGAGCAATTTTAGATTTTCTTACTATAATTTATTTGACTTATTGTTGTATTGATTTTTGAGAATAAGATTAAAATAACTGTATTAAAAATATATGTATTTGGATGAAGAAATTTATGTTTGGCTTATTAAAAGAGTTTCAATAGACCGTGGAAGTAAAGGACAGCAATTAACTGATTTATTTTTAGGTGCTAATAAATTTGAAAGCCAGAATCTTCAAGTGATAATTTTAGACCTTAATTGCAACTTAGCCACTTTAATAAATGTGATTTATTTTTAACGCTTGTTTTTTCTTTGGCCTACTATTCAGAACTCATAAGTATTTTGCCAGAGTTTATAGTCCAATAAAATTTTACCAAAAATATTTGTTTAATCTATGAAAATCATTTTACACTACATAATTTCTATTATTATATTTACGGATATTTCTAAATAACTATACAAATATATTTAAGTAGAGACTTTTTATTTTATCACATTCTTTTATCCAGAAAAATTATCCAATCTTTTTAAAACTACCAATGATCAATGACTATATTTAATTGAAAACGGATTTAAACTTTATATTGTTTTAAACTATGTATGAAATCTGTCAGTAGAATGAGTTTTGCACTGTATTGCTGCATCTAGCGTCGATATTTCAATAGCAGCAATTAAAAAAATAAAATAACAACAGTTAAAACGTTATTGCTGAACTAAATTTTGAATAGATTGAATAAGTAAAAAGGCACTTCAAATGTTAAATAGAGAATTGAAAATGGAGTAGAACTGAAGTATAGATACTGAAACATGAAATGAACATAACCTAAAATTTCACCGTGTTGATTTTAACACATTTAAGACACATTTAACAGATTTTATATCAGCATTGACTATCTTTCATGAACTACAGGTTAAAATACGAAAAAAATATTTCTTACAACAATACAGAAAGTACAGTTTAAATACAGTATAAGTACGTACAATTTTCTGCCTAGAAAAAAAAGGTAAAGACCAACATATTAGGGAACTTTCTTTCAATGTCAATGAAATATTAAAAATAGAATATAAAATACTTGATTAGGTATATTTATTGTGCTCTAAAGCTCTAAAATATATGTGAATCAAAATATTGTGTAAACTGTCAAAGCAAGAATTACAAAAAACCACAAATATGCAGGATGTTTCGTTTGAGAAACACATACGTTCGATTGTATATTGTATCTATGTTATCACAAGAATCATAAAACTTTTGTCTTTACAACTTTATTTAAATAGTTCAAATAGAGTACAACTTAAATAATAAATATTTTTATACTCAAATTTTGTATAAAAAGTACTGTCGTTCGTTAAAAACATATTGGACATCTGAAAAATATATACAGGGCTGGAAAATTCACATGGTCCATCTGCCTTTACATGAGAGCGACAAAGTAAAGTAAAGAAATCCGTGCGATAGACAAGGATGGCTATAGTGAAGACGTTTCATAATCTGAATATTCAGATTATGAAACGTCTTCAATGTAACCATCCTTTCTATGACTTACATTATCGCTCTCACGTAACGGCTGATGTACCATGGGGACTTTCCGAACCTGTATAAATATTCCATGTGTTAATTTTTCTATTAAAAAATTCATATTTTTATAACAATTTGTCCTGGCTGGATTTTTAAGAGTTTAATTTTTAAATTTTTTTATAGTATCTATTCTCGAGGATATTATTCTACAGAAAAAGCCACGAGGTTATAAAATGGGAAATTTACAACTTAATTCTGCAATTTCAAATCATCTCGTCATAATGTTTTGAAAACGACACTAAATTTAAAATTATCTATCAAAAACAAAATTTTTCGTCACTGCTATCACAATAAAACCATTCGAAACCGCTTACGCTAACCTTGATCCAGAGTTTTCGTCATTTGGCAGCTATCGGGGATGTGTAACCTTTGTCCTACTCCTCTTTCCAATAATTAGAATTCCATTATCAAATAGCGGATATCATTCAACGCAACAACCGAAATAGCCAATGTTTCGGTACTGCCCACCCGATACTACATGAGCTCACACGTCTAAAATAGACAGTTTGGCGCGGAAAATTCAAAACGTCACTCTCCCACTCGCTAAGAATTTTTGAAATGTGTCGTGATCCACTGAAGGAGTGTTTACGTTGACTTTTTGACGTGATCGCTTTGACTATAGTTGGTATGATCCAAAATTATTCTTTTTATTCGACGCAGGGCGTTCTGTTGTCGGTCTAAGCCTTGCGCAAGGGTCTGGTACTTGGTTTTTACCACACTGAAAGCTGTTTTGAAATGGGTTGGGGAAATAAATCAATAATTTTAAAATTTAAATCGTTCATTAGCTCTTCTTAATATTCATGGGAATTATACTAAACTTAATGGATAAAAAATGTGAGAACATAACGTTTATAGTAGAATCCATAATTGAGGGGTATACATGCAAAACTCACATTATCCACTTTTTCAAAATTTTCAGGAAGAAGTAATAACTTATTTCTCACTTTTTAAGTGACTTAAGGCTCCGATATTTTTTTTGGAATTGTATTAGAACTTTAACTTTGCTTCTTGATTGGTGAAATACCAGCACAACAATATTTGACTCCAAGAAAGTGAATTAAAGTTTGGATAATGAGAGTTTTGATACAACTTCTTGGATAATGGTAGTTTTGCTCCAAATTATTCTACATAATATTATTTTTTACACTAAAATTCATGAAGTTAAAGGAACTTTGAAACAAATTCAATATCAATAAAATTTTTATGTAATATGGTAGTTCATGTTAAAATAAAAAGCTGCACAAAACACTTAGAATACGGTTTTATTATCAGTGAAAGTGAAATATTTTTATAATGACTAAAATTGCAAAGTATACAAAAAATGTTGAGTAAAAAGGTCTAATATCCGATATTTAAATATGAAATTTCAGAACTAAACTTATCTTACTTATAATCAGAAACTCATAGAAAACACGGAACCAACCATCTAGGAAAGCAAAACAATACGAGAAGCAAAACTCACATTCTCCTTAGGCAGTCGGCCATATTTGTTTATCGCTTTAAGCTTTTTCATTGGTGGATATATGGATAATGTGAGTTTTGACAACTTCAGATCGTAGGAGAATGTGACTTGAAACAATTCACAGATTTCACAATTTAAAAATAAATACGAAAATGTGAGTTTGTACCACTTCTAAATTTTAAAATGGTGTAGTTCAACACGATGAACAAGATAGCGCCACTAACTCTATTTCGAAAAATTATGGATAATGTGAGTTTTGCATCTATACCCCTGTTATTGATTCTCAAGAAAAACAGCTCATCAAATCATTCGGAGGACATTTGTATTTTTCTAAAATAAATACATAGCACCAATACTTTCAGTTCCGATTAAGACTTAGTTAACTAATTGGGCAATTAAATTATGAGACTTTCCGAATGTGAATCAGATAAAAAACTAATATAATGGACATTCACACCTCACCACTATCTACGCACAGTATTGGTTGCTGCTGTTCTACTCTACATGCTCTGTTGACTAATCGCAGTTGCACAGTAGTGTAGTTATATGTTAAGGATTAGCACTAACATAATCTCCAGCATATTTTTCATATGTAAATAACTTTTTAATTATGGAAAACAAGTATTTTGAAAATGATGAAAATCAATTTTTCAATTCTGCAGTTAGTTGATGACATTCTCAATTTAACAAAGTTTTGAGAACTAATTAATATACTATATACAATATACAACAATAAATACGTCAGTTGACATTTTCAAAAAACTGAACCATAGTTTTAAGCAAGATTTTTTTGCCACTGTAAATTTCTAGAATATGTTCGGTATTGTTCGGTCTGAAAATTTATTGTCCATATTTTTATTCTTCTTTGGCGGAGTACAGAAAACCAAATTTTGTTTTTTTTTATTTGATTCATATTTTTAATACCCAGTTAAATTAAAAAGCATTAAAACATAACACAAATAAATAACTGTAGACAACAACAAATTTTTATTTATTATTCCAAGCGGTACATTTCTTCCCTCATTCATTCTGTTCTTAAGTGATTCACATATATAGGTCACTGATATGTATGCAAATGGTCGATTATCTCCTAGCTACGATACGCTACAATATCTATCGAAGAATTATAAAACATAAACCTTTTAGGGTTTTTTAAATCTATTACAATAAAGAAAAATTAAGTATACAGGATCAGTTAAAAAATCATGACGAAACAAAGTTGCTTTTTCTTTAATGGAACACCCTGTATATTATTTCATATTTCAATAGACCTTTTTAGTAGTGATGTCACATACGCCAATGATAGGCAATCCCATAGTGCATATTGTCATGAAAAATTTCTCAATATTTTTACCAGATTTTCGACCTTATGTACTTTGGTCATAAGTGCTAAAAAAAATAGTTTCTTTGTCATGACCTCAAATATTCGGCCAATATTAGAAATATTTAAAAAGTTTCAAACCCCGAGTGACCAACTAAAAGAATTATAGAATTTATATTTTAAATTTATAGAACAACATGAAATTTCCACTATTCTTCCCAACACCCTTTTAGATTCACTACAAAATTTTGTTCAGCGAATTCCTTACTGTCAGGAGGTAAATGGTGAACACTCTGAGCACCTTCTAAAAATAGAATTCTAAAGAAAATATTTGTTGTTTATTAAAATTTAAAAATATCCAGTACATTCATTAAGAAATACACTTTTTCGTTTCTTGCATTTTTATCAACCCTGAACCATTGTTTTTTTATTTTCTGTAAAAAACTAATAATAAAATTAAATCATATCCATATCCTCCACCTTGTGTTATTTTCAAAATAAATATCCATAATTTGGGGCCTTTTTTCTTTTATAAATTTGGGAATAGTAAAAAGTTACTTTCAAAGTTCTCGAAAACGGTTAATTTAGGTACATTATGTGCTATATGAATTTTGTTTAGAATATGGAGAAGAATTGAAATAACGGATAATATACAGTGTTCCATTAAAGAAAAAGCAACTTTGTTTCGTCATGATTTTTTGACTGATCTTATATATTTAGTTTTCTCTATTGTAACAAATTTTAAAAAAACCTAAAACGTTTTATGTTTTTTTCGATAGCTATCTTACTTTAGGAGATAATTGACCGTTTCCATACATATCAGCGACCCTGTATAATGAGCTTCTGTTACATAATCTCATTTCGAAACATAGTCGAAAAAGTCAAATAACCGAGGCTACTGTGCGAACCATAAAACACATATTTTTTAATTGAATTATTGGAAATCGATTGAAATTGAATGAATTGTATGTTTCTGAAACACCTAATATTGCGTTTGACATGACATTTTTATTTTATTCCTGTGTATCCTTTTTTTTAGGTTGCCGGAAAACGTGATCCTGTCCAAGAACAAGAAGCTCAGGCATGGATCGAAACAGTGACTGGCCAAAGATTCCCACCAGGAGTACCCTACGAAGATGTTCTCAGGGACGGAATCCTTCTCTGTCAACTCATGAACCGTCTGGCTCCAGGAATTATCCCCAGAATTAATACTTCTGGCGGAGATTATAAAAAGATGGACAATCTTAACCAGTACGTCAAATTTTGTTATTCTTACAAACTCTAGTCACTAGTTGGTTCCAATCACTTTTCGCATCGTGAAACTAGCTAATTTAAATCTTCCGAATAATGCTAATCCGCCCAGGATTGGAACTAATTTTTCACTAAGGTTTTCAATTTCAACTAAACAATTTTAACGAATGTTCTAGAGGTATAGGAACAATTAAAGTAACATTAGCAGTGGAATACTGTTCAAAGAAATAAAAAGTATTTTTTATAGACATATGTTATTAAAAAGTTAAAACATTGGTCAAACAAATATTTTTACTTCATTATATAACTTGCTTCGATAATCACGTTACTTAGAAAATCAAAGGAAGCAACCAACTGCATTTTGAAAGTGTGTAAAATTTCTTCAGGGATCCGCTTTTTCCGCATTATAAATTTTATAAGCAACCGACAGATCCTGAAAATCTCATGTTGTCCTGTTATCACGAGGAAGTATTAGTATTGTCCTTGCTAATTTTAAAGCAAAAGATAAACAAACTGTCTGTTTATGTTGTCTAATTTATTAATTGGGGCTACAGGTTGAATTAAACACAAAATGAACTGAATCCAAATTATTATCATCTCTATTAAGTTTTTACTTGCTCTACATAAATCATCCAGTTGAAATTGTAATAATAGGAGAACATAATGCTTGAAGGGTGAACGAAGAGACTTGTGAGAGTTTTTTACCATGAGCGTAGTTAAGGGAAATCCAAAAGTATTGAGGTTTAGAAAATCAATTCCAGATAAAGCTATTGAAATTGATTATTAGTTACAAGAAAATAACAAGAATCTTAATTTCATTTATGTTTACCGTCAGAGTAAAGGACTACAATGGACTTTTTTCGCAAATGCAATGTATTTTTATAATTGTTTGTTAATGATACATTCAAAAAAATATAGGTTTTGTGTTTAAAAGTTTATAATCTATGAACAATCACAAAACAATCTTGTCAAGTCCGTCACGTTAATTGTGGCTGACGTTATTTTGTGAGGTTCAGTATATCAATATACCCTTTATTGATTAATTATTACTCTTAGAAACTTGGCAACAATGACAAGTTCTCCTTTTATTTGTTTGGTTACTCTAGAGGGAAATTAAAATGGAAAAAACTTATATTGCTTCCATTTAAACTTAAGCAATACTGAATAATTGATTTATTACTCATAAGTGGAGTTGCAGCTAGAGAAAAAGGTATTTTTTCTAAATATAGATAGGCAACATAGTTTTAGATTTATCCATAATTATAATTTTTTTATTGAAAAATAAGTAAAACTATTTAACGTTTTCTTTTATGTGTAGTCTTAGGTCTGATAAAAATAATCAACTAAATAATTTTATTTTACAATACCTATCTATTTTCTCTTGTGAAAATCACTGAATGAAACAAAAAAATAAACAATTTATTAAAAATTATGGACATCGCGCACATTATAACCTTTTACATGCACGACACTGCATGAAATTTTATATAATTAAATGACGGTCTTGATAATTATTAATTACTAATTAATTTGGATTATTCCAATGCCGAATTGCTCGGATATTTCCAAATTTTAATCAACTTAATCCAAATTTATAGGTCTATCAAGGCGTTAATTATCATAACAAAGGTTTGAGTATCATCAACTAGTGCATTCAGCAACTTTTTAATGCGGGTAGCAGAAACTCAAAAAGATATGCGAAATGATCGTCACAGAACGACATACATTATTTACTGCAATCAGTAATGCGTTAAAGTCAATATTATGTTGCCTAACTAATAAGTTTTAATCTTTCAAACTGCAACTTTTATGCCAGAGAATAAATTGTACTTTCTCATTTCAGATTCCAAAGTGCCTGCACACGCTACGGAGTCCCAGACGTAGACCTCTTCCAAACTACCGATCTTTGGGATAAGAAGAACATCGCTTTGGTCACCAACACAATCTTCGCTATTGGCCGTACCGCCTACAGACACCCTGAATGGAGAGGTCCCTTCCTAGGCCCCCGTCCAGCTGAAGAAAACAAGAGAGAATTCTCCGAACAACAACTGAGGGCTGGAGAAGCCATAATCGGTCTCCAAGCAGGTCAGAATAGAGGCGCAACACAAGCTGGCCAGAATTTCGGCGCTTCAAGAAAAATTATCTTGGGAAAGTGAGCACCTTGTCACATTTTGTATTGTAATAGGGTCTATTTTTGTATAACTGTATTTCTAAATTGATTTATTTATTTTTATCCATGTTTACTCCCTTTATGTTACAATAGTACCTGCATATAATAAAATATAATCGGGGAAAATATGTTTTTATTTAATTGCTCTTGTAGCGTGTGTGAGGTACATTTTCCTACATTCAAGTAGGGTTAGGCAAAATACTTTAAAAATGTATTTAAAATACCAATCACAATAAAATACTAGTATGAAAGTATTTTAAAATATTTAAAAACAAAATACTTCTTTGTCAAAATGAATAGAAACAAGAAATTATCTAAATAAAACCAGAGCCTTCAGGACCATTCTAAGAATTTAAATTTCATTTAACGAATTACATAAAATCGTTTTTTATTTTTTTTTCTCGATAACGGTCGCAGATACGAAAAAATCATAATAGGCAAGTTTCTCAACTAAACATAAAATTAAATTTTGGTTTTAGAATCTACCAGCAGCGCACCGCACAAAAATTCAGGGGAAGAAAAAGGGGGCATGAACCCCGAAAAAATATCACTTTGTGATATTTTTTCTGGGTTATCACGACCATTTGGCATGTCCAATGATGTAAGCCCTACAGCGTAACCTATATTCCAAATTTCAGCTAAATACCTCAAAAACTGTGGGAGCTATAGAGAAAAAACAAAAAAAAATCTTAAAATTTCAACATCCTGTAAGTCATGAAATAAGCCAAAGAATTACCCCCTTCCTGCTTATGTACATCATATTTAGGAACACCCTGTATATTCCATTTTATCATAATAACAGTCATGTTATTTCATACGTCACACTATTTTTCGTCCTATAATATTATTTTCAAAGGTCAAAATAAAACGTTTTAACATTATTTTGGTAGATCGGATATACAGGGTCGGAAAGTCCCCATGGTTCATCGGCCGCTACGTGAGAGCGATAAAGAAAGTCATAGAAATCCGTGCGATAGAGAAAGATGGCTATAATGAAGGCGTCTAATAGTCACCGCACATTTCGCCCTTCCACAAATAAGATCCACTTCTTATTTGTGAAAGGGCGAAATGGGCGGTGACTATTANCATTTTATCATAATAACAGTCATGTTATTTCATACGTCACGCTATTTTTCGTCCTCTAATATTATTTTCAAAGATTAAAATAAAACGTTTTAACATTATTTTGGTAGATCGGATATACAGGGTCGGAAAGTCCCCATGGTTCATCGGCCGTTACGTGAGAGCGATAAAGAAAGTCATAGAAATCCATGCGATAGAGAAAGATGGCTATAATGAAGGCGTCTAATAGTCACCGCACATTTCGCCCTTCCACAAATAAGATCCACTTCTTAATTTTATCGCTCTCACGTACGGCCGATGAACCATGGGGACTTTCCGACCCTGTACATATTATACTGTGTTCTTATCTTCTCAAATTCTTATGAGTCCGTGTTTGACTCAAGTGTGAGTGCGCCGTGCGGTGTCGGTGTAACTCAATTGCGTTAACGCAATAAAAACTTTGGTATCAGCGCAGTGGATATACAGCTCGAAGAGTCCGTGTCGGCGCCTTTGATGTGGCGGTCGAGAACCAAGCGAGACGGAATCGTGCTAACTCTCTCAGATTAGCGGAATAGTCAGGGCTGGATTAAAAGGATTTTTATTATTGAAATAAAATATTTAGTTTCTACCTGACAGTACCATAGTAGGGAATTTTAATAATATGAAATTTGAATTACAATATTACGTGGTATGACATTAAAAGTAGAAAATGGGTATTTTAGATAGGTAATAGGTTTTGTACTGGAGTTAATACGGATTATTAAAGGAAAACTTGAAGAGTAATTAAAATTCCTTGTAAGCTGCTGTTTGCTGACGTAATCCTAAGAGGATGGAAACAAAAATAAGATGATTATCAGCAGGGGCAAACTGATCAAAGAGGTCTTAAAAGGGCGCTGTTTGAGGTATTTATAGAACCAGTGATTTTAATTAAATCAATATATTATCGCAATAAAGGAATGTCATAAAACAGTATCCATCCATACTCCGCGGTCGAAATTATAGAGCGTGAGTCAGACATAATATAAAAACACTATTACCATAACGCGTATAAAATATAATATGATTTTTTATCTTTGTGCCGCTCGCTACGCACATCGATAGAATCTATAATCGTCTATAGACTGAGTTATACTGAACGTCGATCTATATTCTATGTCTGTCTTTTGCACTTGATAGAGAATAGGGAAAAAATTTTTTAGTTGGGTGTAAACGGACTTGATTTACCCGCCCTGAGAAACGTCATAGCAGAAGCGTAGACGAGGGGTCTAATTCCATGGCTATAATAAATTTAAAAATTAAAAAAACACAACTGGGGCGTTTTAAAATGCTGTAATAATTAAAATGAATCATAGTGCCGGTTCTAGCAAACCGTAAAAAATATTAGATGTTATGTTTTATTATCTTTTTCCAATATTTTCTATATCTTGTTCCCTTTTACGCACACGCCAACGGATTTTCGTTCCCGGCACGCTTCATCCCCCTTACTAGTCCATAAGCTAGTGATGAGTCACTATCTATTAATTTCTATCGCGGAGTATAGTACCAAAATAAAGGGTGAAAATGGTTGTGAAATAAAATTGCGTTATTTTTAATAAGTTGTATTGCCTAATGTAAATGATGAACAACCAACACCTACAAAACAAAAATACCTATAGTTATACATATTATAAAACATACCTACAATATACAAAAAAATATAATAACATAATATAGCATTAAAAATATATATGTTTGTTTTTTTGAATATTCTTAAAATTTTGGTTTATAGTTTTTAACGTATAATAAACTCTAACCCTTAAATATAACCAAAGTACAAATTCTTTCGGAAAAGAATGACACGGATGACTAAAAGGTAGTCTTTTAATTAATTCAAAAAGTGTGCTACAAATGTTATTTTTTTGTGGATAATTGTTCAAAATTATCTTGAAATATCTTTTCAGTGTTACAAATGAGCTCAACAAAGTTATCGTTTGGCATTTGCAATTGTCCAAATAAGGTACCTTCATTTTCATTATTATATGCCTTCAAAAAACAATAAAAAGAAGAATAATCCAATTCATTATAATCTTTGCTATAATTGGTGCAAGCATCACAGGAGTGTATCCGCAGGACTTTGTTCAAAAGGTAGCCACACACATACCTAATAAATTTTTTTTGCAATAACTCGTCCTTACAATAATTCATGCTATTGATTATTTTAATGTTTGCATCTTTAATATGGGGGGTTTCATCCTTAGTATCAGAATCGTCTTTAGTCAGGAAGCCTTAAAAGCAGTTGATCCGAATCTCCCTCGCAGTTTTCTGCACCCGAGTTAAGCAGGTTAATGCACTGCAACTTTCTAAAGATCCTGTGAAACTGTATGGCCATCCGATTAATACAATTACTGTTTTTACTCCTAATTTTGCCAAAATGATTCTCCAGACAATCTTGGTTTAGTCTTTTCGTCAGTAAATAATCAAACCCTGCAGTGTCACGAAGATAGTTAAATAAATTTATGACACTGTTTATGGAAATTTTTAGACTATTGGTAAACTTAATTGTTTTTGTGATGTATACATTATTTTTGTCACGAACTTTAAGTTTGTCAAAAAGAGTCAAGCATTCTGTTAAAAATTCCAACTGAATGGGTTGACCTTTAAAAGCAGCATTATATTTTTTTGGGGAAAAACTTTGAGAGGAATTTAAAATATCAAACAGCTGGTTAATTGTGTGAACAAACTGCGCAGTTTCAGCAGCTTCTGCGGGAAGGGACCCAAATCTTATATAAAAGCTCATCACTACATGAACTGAAAAACTAAATACTTGTGTGACTAGTTTAACTTTCATCTTTTGAAAATTTGTGGGGTAAATGCGGGCATCTATCAATTCTGCTTTCACAGAAAATTTTTTATCTATTTCATAAAGTTCTCTTATGTATTGCCACAATATTTTTTTGCCATCAATATAAGTTATACAAGGTGACTCAGAGTAAAATTCAGTTTTTAAAAATTAATATCAAAATTATTTAAACTTCAATAAATTTTATTTTAAAAATAAGAAACTGTATATATGCGGATTTTACTTTTTAAACACAACGTTATCCAAATGCCGACCATCTTGCGTCCAGCACTTCTCCAATCTGGTCCTCAAATTTTGGAAAACTCGTCGACACATTTCAACAGGAATATTGGTAATGGCTTCCCGAATGTTATTCTTTAACTGGTTGTATTGGCCGGGGGATTGGTGTAAACAATACTCTGTAAATATCCTCATAAAAAAAATCCAGGGGCCTTAGGTCCGGTGATCTTGGGGGGAAGGGGATATCACCAAATCTGGAAACAAGCACACCTGGAAACAATTCACGTAGACTGGTCATTGATGCTGCTGCTGTGTGTGCCGTGGCACCTTCCTGTTGAAACCAGGTGGAATTTGGGTCATATCCAGGAAAGTTCTGAAGAGCCGAATAAAAAAAGTGCGAATCATTTCACAGTACCGCTGGCTATTCACAGTAACAGAGCGGCCACAGGCATCTTCATAAAAGTAGGGCCCGATTATTCCAGAAGACGATATGGCACACCAAACAGTCGCCTTTTTAGAATGCAGTTGTTTCTCATGCTTTTCTTTTGGGTTAGCTGGGGCCCAGAAACGACAATTTTGCTTGTAGACATATCCTTCTAAGTGAAAGTGAGCCTCATCACTGAATAAAATTTTGTCCAATCCACCTTCATCCCAAAACATATTCATCATGGTCTCACAATATTTTTTTCTTAATTCGTAGTCTCCGGGCTCTAGAAACTGCAAAAGTTGAATTTTATACGGATGAAAGTGTAAGTCGTCCTTTAAAATCCTTTGCACACTTGACCGATGAATATTTAGGGCCTGGGCATGTTTTCGTGCAGATCGCTTCGGGTGGTGTGTCACAGCCCGCCGTACAGTCTCGATGTTCCCGGGTGTCACTGATGTCGTTTGTCAGGGACCTTGAATGACGTAAATCCCACACTTTTGGTATTCAAAGTCAGGATTGTATTCAGTGAAATTTTATTGCGTTAAACAGGGATGTACTATCAAAAAAGCCAGGAATTTATTTATTACTTATATTATTTATGTGAAAAAGTTTTTTAAAGGCGAATTTTAGATTTTATTTTTAAGTTAAACCAGTCTATTAATGAAATTATTCAATGTTAAAAATATTTATAGTTAAGATCAAACTACTGAATAATTACATGTTCAATATTTATTAACATAAAGGACCCCGCACAAACCTTATGGAAAATGGCTTTCGGTCAAAATGGCTGAAATTGAAATATGATATAGCTCTCACCTTCCTGAGCAAAAGTTGTCATGGGCCCAAAGCGATCCTATGTGTAGGTTTAAAGATATAGAGCTTTGAAGCTAACGATTTCATAGCACGGTGCTGAATATAAGTGCAGGATAGGTGTATGTACATTCTCCGTATATACAGGGTGAGTCAGTTTTTTGTAGACAAACTTTAAAAGGAGATAGAACACATGTTTTTAAAAAGAAAAGTTCCTATAAACATATGTCGTAGAAGGCTTCGTTTCCGATACGGGGTTTTGAATATAATTTTTTTTCTCGAATATTCATTATAACTTATAAACAAATGCTTAGATTTTTTTCATGTTTAGGAGATAATGCCTATTAATTAAGGGGCATAAAACAAGCGATAAAAATGTTCAAAAACTTGCAAAGTGGTGGAGTGGAGGGGGTGCTCAATCTCAGAAACAAAGCCTTCTACGACATATGTTTATAGGAACTTTTCTTTTTAAAAACATTTGTAAACTATATCCTTCATTCGAGACCAAATAGAAAAATCAAGAGGATTGAAGTCCGGACTTATGGCTGAGAAAAATGTGGTGGAGCACCGTCGTGCATGAACCACATGTCTCTTCTTAAATAAAGTGGAACTTCTTTAAGCTGTGGAAGCATTTTTACTTGGCCACCCAGAAGTCCGGACTTCAATCCTCTTCATTTTTCTATTTGGAAGAATCTATTGGTTCGTGTGAAGAGTTGTGGCAAAGAATACAAATCGCTGCCAACGAAGTCAAACGCAATCCCAATATGTTGTTTCAAACTCGAAGATCTCTCAGAAAACGTTGTGTAAAGTGTGTAAATGTCAACGGTGGATTCTTCGAACACTGACTTTAAATCATTATTACGAATTTCATTTGTTTTATTGTTAATTGTTGTAATAACACGAAGAAACACTTGGTTTGTTTCGCTTTTAATTTCTCGTATTATCAAAACATAGTGTTCGTTAAATCGATTTTTCTCGAAAACGGATCGAGATACCGAAATGAAACAAGAATACACAATTAATGGAAAAATGATTGCTCTTTCAGGTTTTGAATCAAGTTTCATGTTAGACATACAGGGTAAAAAGTTATTAACTAAATTTTCGGTAAAATTGGTCGTAAGTGGCGCCCTCTATGAGCAATGCTGAAATTACAACACGCATCTTATTCGTCGCCTAAAAAAATACAGTTTCACAAATTTTCATGTTCGTAACCTACATATTTTCAGAATAATCGCAAAAAACGATTAAAAATTTTAGGCATGTTTGCGTCAATGGTCACCATTTCCTGTGTAGTATCTTCAGCTTTTGATTTTCCCATTGTTAATGAATCACCCTGTATATACACTCGAACAATCATTTATTTACACCACAACAAAATAAATCACGTAAAATGACGCCAATGCTCAACGCTCGGGATAAAAAACGACAAACAGGCTCATAAAATGGCTAAAATGCTTTTGTAATTACGCCACTTTGTTCGCATACCAAAAGTGGGGGGGTGCGTGCACCGATCTGCACGAATACCCCCCACGCCAACTTATAATTCTGATTGTTTTATCTTCTGTGCTTTTGTTGACTCGGGCGCTTGCAGTTTACCACATAACTCGTTTCTTGAAATCGTTTTACCCATAATTTCACTAAGTTTGAGGATGGTGCATCATTTACTCGGCGAATGTTGTAATGATTACAGACACGTCGCCTAGCCACAGCGTAAGAATCGTTCGATTTAAAAAAAGCCTCTACCATAAACGTGCGTTGTTCTCCTGACCACATCTCCATGTTTACTAACAATCCGCATTAGTGATGGGACTACTTGAATGAAAATTATCGATTATATCGATTATGAAAATCTCTCGATATCTCGAGTGATCATATAAATTCACTCGATTATTCGGAGACGAATGACAGTGGCCACAGCATTACTAACGTCAATCGTCACTCGTCATCACCGAATAACGCAAACGCGCTGCTCGAGCGAGAGCGCAGGTGTTTCGATTATTCCTAACGAGCTACAAAATCTCGAGATAAGACGGCCGAGAGGATGGATGAGACAATCGAATATCACGGCATAAAAAAGACAATATGCAGTAATTTTATAAGTGACATCGCGCGGTTTTGAAGGGCGGTTTAGAAGGGAGCTTTATTTAGCGAGGATAGAAATTCATATGAATGAAGATAATACAAAAATTATGTTTTCTATATAATTTTTTTTCAGAAGCCCAAACAATGGATCTCTTTAGGCGGCGACTAGTCATTTTAAACATAAGCTGATGAACCACTCAACTCACAACGAAGAAATGCCGCAATACGGGAAAGTCATTCATTTACCGAGCGTCATGTTTCGCATATAATTTGGGATAGGTCGGAAATTTTCGAAGTAAACTTTCAATTATATATCATTCGAATAATCACTCGATTATAAAATTAATTCGAATGGTAACCTCTCGATTATTTAATTCATTCGATTATTTCCATCACTAATCCGCATGTATTAACTACGTATTGACACTACTACACCATCTGTAACTTTTATGGTATTTATAGCGGGATCGTTTCTTAGCGCTTTAATTATATGCGGAATATAAAAAATAGATATCGATTTTCTAAATAAAAACCTGTATTTTCTGGAGAAACATTTAAAATATTTGAGTTTTATATTAGAACCCATGTCACAAGTAACTGCACAAACATTTAGGCCAACAGTTTTTAATTTTTGTAAGGCTTGGGTTAAAAAATTTGCTAATTCAGCAGGACAAGACGTGTGAACAAAGAAATAGGCAAGAGGCTGTTTCCACTTGCTATATAGACCTCTTAACACGAAAACACAAGCAGTCAAAGTGGGTTTAAAAATCTTTTCTCCATCATCCCCTATTGCTAGCCCTATAATATAGTCTTGATTACGTTCGTAAAATAAATTTGCTTTGATAGACATTTCATCGAAACATAATAGGCAATATTTATTTGTTCCTGAAAACTGTCAACCTTTTTTTAAATAATTTATAAAATTCAGGGTTTTCTAGTCCTGGTCCTATTTTAACTGCCCAAATTTCATTGCGTAAAGTATTTGGCGAGGGAAGACCAAATTTATTCATTAAATATTGTTTATAAACACGGGGACCCGCAAAATATACCGATAAACATTCAATTTTGAATTCTTTGGTATAATGTCTACCCTTTGGATGTTAAAGACATATATTCCAGAGATATATATATTTCCAGAGATATATTATCCAATCGATTATTTAATTTACTTTCGAGTACTTGAACCCGTTCTTGTAAATATTTGTTCTCTGCCTGTAATGCCTCAATGTTCTGCCTATATTTGACTTTCCTTGGGGAGTTCTGAGTTAAACTGGCTAACGTTTGTGTAGATGTTGGAGACATCAAAGGCGGACTTATTGTTTTCACAGGACTGAATTCATTTTGGACCCCGGTTTCGGTCTCGGTCTCAAGTGTCTGATCTTCGGTCTGATAATCAACTGTAAAAATATGTTATGCTTAATGTTTACGATAATAATTAAATATGGATCATATTTTTTGTACAACTAAGTATAAAAATGTAAATACTTATTTCTAACCAAGGAATACATTATTCCATTAACCCATTTAATCCTGAAACTGTTTTTTTCCTCAAAAATTACTGTTTTTATGTAAAGTTTGTTAAAAATAGATTATTGGAGCTAGAAAAAATTGTAAAAAAAATATGGAAGCTTTTAATTGGTCACAACGAGGTGTCCTTTTAAAAGGACGGTAGGATCATAGGATACTGAGCAAGCAATATTTTTTAAACATTTTATTAGTCAAATTTTACATGGTATGGTACATGAAAAAACAATCCTTAGGGTGAAGGGCTACATTACACTTATTGCAGATAAAATTTGCTTTCTTATGGCAGGACGCACATCTCCGTTGCTGATCTTGATAGAGTATGAGATGATTGAGTCCATCAAAACGAGAATATTCGTGCTGTGTTTTTGGTGCCTTCGATGGTCCCCTCTTTGTAGTCCTTTTATACGTTTCCAGTAACTCAATGGCAATTGATCGTCTAAAAGCGAGCTGATCCATCTTCCCCCCATTGCACTTTTGTAATTGCCAAGAATTTTGGACTGCCATATCGATGCAGTGGGTTAGTAATGGAAAATACCATTTTTTTCCACGTATCGTTGTTCTATACTGACTAATATTCTGGTCACTTCTATCTACGCCGCCCATATTTTCGTTATATAATTTTATCAAAAACGGTTGGTCGACTTGAATATGTTTTTTCTGAGATTGTGAAAATCTTTTGACCCTATTTAGTGGGAATACTGATGACGCATTTGAAGCCAAAGTTACGACGCTATTGTCGTTCCATTTACAGATCACCATGTTATCGTCAGCTAAGGAATAATCAAAGGCACCTCTTTCGACCTTCTTTAGTTCATGTGATGATTTTAGAGGACACTGTGGGATCCGATTCTCTCTAATTGTTCCAGTACCTTTGATTTTTCGCAGTGTAAGTTCTTTTAGAAGGGACAGAGAGGTGAAATAATTATCAAAAAATAGATGAAATGAGTGATATGGCATCTTCTGTAAAACATCAGCATATTTCAGGATCACGGCGGAACCTAATCCCATATGTTTATACTGCTCCGGTAACTTTGAGGATGAGCCTTGGTAAGGGTCAAAATAATTGATGTAACCAAGTCTTGTAGCTCCCACCCATAGCTTGTAGCCCCAACGAATGGGTTTTCCACGAATGAACTGCTTGCAGCCATGGCGACCAAAGTATGGCACCATGGCTTCATCCACACTGTGGTTTTCCTCTGCAGGCGCATGTTCGAAGAACTTTTTATTCAAAATGTCAAAAAGTGGTCTCATTTTTGAGTACCTATCATCTTTGTCTAATCGACCATTATCATTACAGTGAATATTTTGCATTATATAATGAAATCGGTCACGAGACATGGCAGCACACACCATTTTATTGTTAGTATCCTCTAAATTTTGCCAGTACATATTTCTTCGAGAAACAATGCAATATCCACTGAGAAGCAATATACCAATATAACAATACATTTCGTTCTTTGATATATCATCATGTAGATTTTTTTGGTGTGCGTAATTATTGCTATAATGAAGAATCAAATCAATGACGTCATCGTCAAAAAACATCTTGAAAATGGTGGCTGGAGATTGCTGGTTTCGTACTGTCTGAACTGGAATCCAAGGTGGAAAATCGGGCTGCAAATCTTGAGTCTTGTACGAGAACTTTTTCATTATTTTAGGCTTGCGCAAAACGAAGTGTGACAAGGGCCTATCGTCCTCAGAATCCGAATCTTCGGATATTACAGACGTCCCTACTTTTTCCTCAGGGATTTTGATTTCTACCTCTACCCTCAATTGAGATCCAGGTAGATTTTCCATTACAACCTGATCTTCATCACCTGAATCCTCATCAGTAACGGGATCATTGGCGTTCTCCGGAGGAAAAATTATAATATCATTTGGAATCTCCGATTCACCGATGTTTTCTAATTCTTCGCCTAATTCGGCTAGGGTTAACGGCTTTTTCCAATAACTAGAAACAAGAATATATACTTATTAGCATTTACACCGAACAGTAGTGGATTTTCCTACTGTCCTTTTAAAAGAACACCTCTTTTTTATGACCACGTGCCCATGAAAATAAATAAAAACGGACTAGTATTTTATACTCAATAACTATTTGTACATTTAGCTTCGTGATGTAAGTTACAAAAACACTATTACTTATTGAAAAAACAATATTTACATACCTCCAATTATCCATTGTCGATTCGCACTTTGCAAGAGTACCAAAAATATTCGACACGTGCCGCAAGAACGTAAACAAATCACTTTTATCCTGTTTGCGGTTGCACTAATAATCATTGAAACTATACCAATAGCGACATCTAGAATTTCAACGCTGATCTTGATTTTATCGCGCTCTACATTCAGCGGCCCTTATAAAGGACGGTAGGATCAAATGGGTTAAAAAAAATGAACACTTTCTCATAGAGCAAACTATTATTTATTTTTGAGTTGGCCCATCTTGAATGCATAACAATAATATAAGGAAATAATAAATATTGTAAATACCGGAGTCAGTTTGTGTAACACCTGGAACCAAAACTCTGTTATCCAGGAAGTAGCAAGGGTGCACTATAAGAATGTTCATCTATACCAGCTTTAGAACTTAATTCAAATGATGGAAATAGGGTAGGATATGCAGTGGCTACTAATCGTGTGTGAAGACAACTGTTGAACATCCTATCTTCAAAATGACTTTCGCATAGCATATAACTTTTATGTAGATCATCCAGTTTTGTCAGTAATTCCTCCCGATTGGCTTTCATTGCCCATATCTTAGCCCTGTAAAAGTTATTTATTTACATTAATAATTATTGTGAATAAGATAAAAAAATTAATAGATATATTTTTAAACAATATCTCTTTTTATTTATTTTATTTCCATTTTGAATACTTATTAAAAAATAAGCGTCTTAATAAGTATATTAAAATAACTAATATGAGTTTGGACTAGGACTTTATGATAAACCTAATTATACTTTAAATTCAAAATTATATTTAGTAACATCTCGTATTGGCTTAACAAAACCTGGGAAGCTCCACCAGAGAATGCTGGTGCGCTACGCTACGTAATATAACGTATTAATATTTTCTGGCACCACCATTATTTCGCATGGCACAGCCTGCTNGTAACATCTCGTATTGGCTTAACAAAACCTGGGAAGCTCCACCAGAGAATGCTGGTGCGCTATGCTACGTAATATAACGTATTAATATTTTCTGGCACCACCATTATTTCGCATGGCACAGCCTGCTCAGTGAAGGTGAGACTACAGTCAAATTAATATGTCATTGAATCAAATTTTGAATTTGAAGTATATAAACAAGTACTCAAATGTATATTATTAGTATAAACTTTATATTTTGTTAAATGTTTATTTCGACGTTTACAAAAGTAGCTCGATGGGGTAATTATTTAGTATAGTGACACCCTCTCCAGTTTTCACAAAATTTTGTCTACCCCCCTATTTTCGATGGTGCTGAACACGAATCTGAAGTTTTTTTTGTGTGGTCGAACCCAGTTTTCGAGAAACATTTTTTTCAAAATTCTATCCTGAATATTTCAGATAACACTACGTAGAACTCTGTGTATTTTATGTAACTTTCAGAACATCTGTAATAAATAATCAACATTGTTTAAGAAACATATTTTCCCAAATTTGAACTTAAAAAAGTATGTATTTAATAAATAAAATTATAGTGGGATGAACAGAGATGAATGAGAGTAGGGGAACTCGATGGTCATCACGAATTAGAAATGGTGGATTCAAACTACAAAATTTTTATTTATTAAATACATATTTTTTTACTTGAAATTTGCGCAAATGTGTGTCGTGAACAGTATTAATTGTTCATAACAGATGATCTGAAAGCTACATAAAATACCTATACAGAGTTCTACGCAGTGTTATCTGAAATATCCAGGTTAGAATTTTGAAAAATTTTTCTCGAAAACTAGGTTCGACCGCACAAAAATAACTTCAGATTCGTGTTCAGCAGCATCGAAAATAGGGGGGTAGACCAAATTTTGTGAAGATTTGGGAGGGTGCCACGATTATATTAAATAATTGCCCTCGATGGAAAACAATATAATAAACTGTTTATAAATATTAGCAATGACAATTTCACATACATAATTCTATTTAAAAACTACAGGTAAGTACTTACCGGTTTGGTTCCTTGGGAAAACGAAAGAATTTTTTCTTGGAGTTGTAACCCTTATTAAAACAGCTTTTAACTGCACAAACAGTATGATGTCCTTTTCGTTCACTCATTTTACTTACACTTACTTTACATTTATGTTCTGTGCTCAAAATTCAAAACTAAACATTAAACAACCAAGCTAAATGCAAAACAAACACAAATAAATCAACGAAATTATAACCACGCCCAGGGACTCCAAAGCCCTTTTCTTTTACTCATGATTTCGGAATCAACGTGTTACGATCCAATGGAAACCAATCAAATTGCTAGATTTCGGATCGTAACGCGTTATGATTCCGAAATCATGAGTAAAAGAAAACAGCTCAGGGAGACTAGACAGCAAAAACAGAGAAAAGAAGAAGAAGAAGGCTCATTTATAAGGATAAATGATAGGCAACAGGCAATTTCAAATGGGTTGCATACTTCCACTATATAATTTAAAGTTTCATTTATTTAATAAGCATAAAAAATACATTTGTTACATATTACTTATTACTGAAGCAAACGTATTTTTTATACTTCTTATAATAGGGATGACATGTATACGTGTATGAAAAGAAACACGTGTATTACAAAAATTTATTCAAAATGTAAAAATTAAACAAATATATAAATTGTACACAAATTCTGCACAATAACAATTACATTTATTCATGGCTGAAAGTCCTAAATCAAAAAATCTTATTTTTTGCTTTCTTTAATATAATAGTTCATTAACGATTTTTTGCATAAAATTTTCCTTTTACATTTTTTAAATAAGCCATTTCGCTGAGAAATTCAATTCTCTACAATTCTTGCTATGAACTATACCGAAATTTTGCTTCGTTTTCGTGCTATATTTAAAAAACTGCAAAAGTGCTTTTTCACCCCTATCTTCAATTTCAACACTCTAATTTAATAGCACCCCACGGTTTTTTCATTTTTAATGACCCTTCGAACAAGTTATGTGATGAAAATCCTTGAACGTCTTATTTCCTTCCTTTTTTGCAAAAAATAAGAATTAAAACGTATAAGGGTAAACGCGACGAAATTGGAAAAATTGACTAAGTTTGAGCGGCCATATATCAGTCAATTTTCATCCAAAAATATTGTAGAACCTTTTGATTTGAAGGAAATTTTATATACTTTTTTTTTCTATGAAGCAATGCCTATACCTACCTTTACTCAAAAAAAAACTAGAGGCAAAAAAGTACAGAATCGAATTATTTGCTTTTTTTTCACATTGTTTATTAACGATTATTTTGCATAAAATTTTCCTTTTAAATTTTTTAAATAAGCTATTTCAATGGGAAATTCAATTTTCTAAGTAATTTTTCCTATGAACTATAGCGAAATTTTTCTTCCTTTTCGAGCTACAATTAAAAAACTGAAAGGGGTGCATTTTTACCCCTATCTCCAATTTTCACCCTCTAATTTAACAGCACTCAGCGGTTTTTTCATTCTAAATAACCATTTGAACGATTCATGCAATAAAAACCCATCAACACGTAGTTCCATGCCATATGACTTAATCAATAGCCTATTATGCTAACTAATATTTATCTAGGGAAATTTAACTCTTCTTTCCTTTATGTTGCGAAACCTGATATCAATTCTCTGAATATTATGTGATCGCTCGATTTGCCGCCCGCTTACGGCGGGCCTGGGTGTCACTTCTACCTTCACCTCATAAGAAAAAAGAACAAACTGGCATTCTTGATTGCATTCTTAGGTGAGATAGTTTAGGACTGAGGGTTTTGCTAAAGGGTCCACAGAGTCCAGTCCGAGAACAACAAGGGCAGGTCAAAGATTCTTACCAAAGGCTGAGGAAGTGTAATATAAGTGCATTATTGCATTATGCATGTACAAAAAGAACGAATGTGAAACCTTGATAAATTTTTTCTATAATCATATCAGTGAAGCAACTCATTTTTCAGAATTGCTGAATACATCAGTAAAATAAAAAAGCACCTATCCACCCACCTGTTGGATATACCGAGGCAAGTATAAATTTTCAGGGATAATTCATTTTTTACCACGTCATGCCTACTTATTTATATTTTATAATTTTTGGAACCCCTAAAATGATAAGCCCATGGGATAATATTGGTTTTTACTTTGAAAAAAAACACAGTATATTGCTAATCTTCCTTTATTAGTCAAAATATATAACATCGTATTTAAATATAATTCGTATTAAAACTGAAAACATACATTTCCACTTCAAAAATTATAACCGAAAACAATTTCAAAAACGATTCATCTCTAGGCCACAACGTTTTGATTAATGTGATGCATTAACGCGCAAGGCACGAAACATTGAATTGAAAAAGCCGCAGTCGTCATTATGAAAAACATTTAAAAAGAAAAGATAATTTCCTTAATTTAAGCAAAATAATTTTTAAACGTCGCCATAACAATTACAGGCTTTTTCCTTAAAACTAATTTAGTTGTGTTAAAATGTTAATCTCAAAAAAGAAAAAAATATAAAACACTTCCACGATCTGTGAAACAAAAAAAAAAATACATTTTTTCTTACTCTCAGGTAAATCAGTTCTTTGAGGTTTGCGAATTTGGAAGACAAAATTAAAAGTAAAATCATTCGGATAAAATTAAATAAAAATCGGTATCCAAGCCATCGGTACTTTTTCGATACAAAAAAGTAGAACAACGGAATAAATATTCCTCTAAAATAAATACAGTCATTGCACAATAATTTAAAAATTAAAAACTTTTGATAAAAGAAACAAAAAAATAATCACAGTCTAATTATAACGATTATAAATTATTAAGGGGGTGGTTCATTTTAAGGTTAATAGTGAATTTGAATTCTACATGAAATTCAACAACAGTTATTTGACAAACCACCCCGTACTCGAATCTTTCAGACGGTGCCGGTCTCATCTGTCGTGACACCGTTACATATGATCACGTCGCTACCCTGTCTGTGTTGCTCGATGGCGCGCCAAATACGAAACTCGGTGGCACCCCTAAGGCCCACCCTGCGAAGGTCCTCCCGGCTTATGTAGTAAAGGACCTCCTCCAAGGTGTAGCCCTCGGCAAGAAACATTTTTTTGGCTACCTCGTTTATGCCGAGGCCTTGCAGCCAGTTGGACAGTCTTATATCTTCCTCAAGCACTTCTTTTTGTTGACGGTTGCAACAGCAGATCTGTTTCAGGGACTCGGTTTGTTGCCGGTGCTCCTCTATCAGCAGCTTCAACTGAAATCGTAGAAATGACATTCATGACAAATGACGATGAAGATTATCCCGAGCTAAAATAAGACGCTTTTAAAATTTTGAAACTATTTGCAATTTTATATTTGTACGAAACGATTTCGACTTTGACTGTTATCAAAATAAAACTGTGCAAAATAAATAAAACCCCTTTAGGAGGTCGTGATTCACACTTTGGGAACCGCTGGTACACACAAATTAAAACACATTTTTTGACAATAAAATATGTACTCTCTCGAACGTCAACACTTACCACAGCTTGATATTGCTTCTGCATATCCAGCAATTCCTGCCACAGTCTGGAATTCTCCGAACGGAGTTGCAGGACCTGGTCTCTCACCTCGTAGCTCTCGTTTGTTTTGCCCGACTTGCTGGAATTGACCGTGCTGGGCGAACTGTGATTTCCTATGTGCTCGCCCAATTCGGGCGATAACACTGTAATCGCCGCTTGAACGCAGGATCGCACCAAATTGTCCAACGCGAACATCCAGTGGGGCTTTATGGGGTGCAAACGCAGGACCTCGTTGACGGATTCCTATAAAAATGAGGATATAACACTAAATACACTGCATCTACATCTCGATTATACGGGTTAATGCAGAGCGCTGGTACCTCAGACAACCGTAAACTTGGATCACACGAATTTTTGAATAAAGTGGAGTTATTTTCAAATCGGTTAACGTGAAGCTGCCGATAATCGGGACTCGGGTAACTTCCTTGAAATAATCTTACCTGGTACAAATATATGGCGAACTGCAACTGATTGATGGCTGCCGAGTCAAAGTCTAGCTCTTCCTTCAGCCGCCTCATGGTGCTCTCCACGACACTCAACGACTGTTCCGTCAAATACGACTTCAGCCCGTCCATAAGCCTAAGGAGGTGCTTCTCGGTGAGTACCGTCTCGCCGAGATACTTATCCCTGACTTTCTGCATCCAGACGTCGCATATCTTTGTTCCGTCATTAGCGAGTACTTTGGCGAGAGTCGTTCGCCGCTGGGAGTCTTTTTTGAGGAGGTAGAAACCGTCGGTTTCTGTCGTGACGTCCACCTCTGGGGAGAGGAGGGTGCCGGATGAGTTCCGGCGTTCCGTGTTGCCATGTTCCGAATCGCAGTCCAATGAGGGCGTAGAGGCTAGACTGCAAGATGGAAACGTTAATAATATTTTTCGAACGTCAATAAAGGTGGAAAGATAAGTTTCAGGCGTTGTTTAAAATCAAAAAATTCTTTACACTTTGTACATAATTGGAAAAACTTTATTATTTTTGCCTATTTATAGTTTTTATACAGTGCATTTCATGACAAACTACATATTGTAAGTGCATGTGGAATGACCGCTTAAAAAAGTTAACCACTGCCAAAAACATTTAATTTTTTCGTCATATTTCCAATAATTTTTTAATTAACAATCAAACTCTGGTAACACACTTTTTAAATTAGTACGATCAATGTGATTTGAACGGTTTCGACATTTTTATAGGAAATTATATTTCTATAAAAAAGGTACTCGGTATCTTAGATACAAGACAAAGATTCTGAATGTTCACAAAAAATGGGGATTTCCCCAAAACGGCCCTGGAAATTTTTCATAACAAATTTTAGTGACCTTGTATATACATAAATTTCGACCCATAACTTTTCTAAGTGGTCATTCTATACTTGCTTAAGTTGTCTCACTGTCCTTGCAGTTGATAATGAAACACTCTGTATACAAATTTGTAAACAACTTATGCGTATGTTTTGTAACACAAAGTATCACAAAATCTATCACATATGCAACCCAAACAATTTTAAAAATACCTTGAAGGATTGTTTACTTCACAATACCAAGTAGAATTCAAATTCTTTATTACAGGAAAACTGCAATCGAGCATGTACATTGTGTAATGATTTTTCACTTACTTTCTATGGAGGTACCTTTGTTAAGATAAAAATATGCCAGGACTTTTATTGCCAAGTTTCAGTGGCAGAGAAGTCTGTTGTTAACTAACTCATTGTCAGTTCATCATGTTTACAGGAATATATCGGTTTGTTGGAAAAAAATCTATTTATAAATCAGGTGGTTCGGTAAACACCTTCTTCTATGTAGTATCAATTTTTAAATAGGACATAAATAGTTACACAACGTTTTCATTTCATTTATTCTAAATTTAAAATTCCTTGTACCTCCAAATACAAAATCACATAATTTTGAAACCCATATAATTCGATGATTTCAGTACATCTATGAAATTGGAAAATAATTTTTAAATGTTTTGCAAAATTAAGTTAGTTTTTGTCATAAAAAGTTATTTTTTTTTTGAATATTTTATATATAAAACAATAGTTTTACTAAATTTGTTATTTTTAGCACAATTTCTTATAATATACGAGGTTTGATCAAAAAGTAACGGGAATTTTCAAATTGCGCGTGTTGTATCTGGTCCTATCAAATTGATTCTTTTGTTACGTACCTGCCAATTTTTACGCAGCTGCCACACTTAGTTTGTGTTTAGCGAGCGAATGAGTAAAACTTACCTTAGTGCTTTTGTCGATTTTATTTGTGGCGAAACGTCAGATCAGAAAGTTCTCTGATATTTTGTGTTAAAAATGGAATTAAGTGTAACGAAGCACTCAAAATGTTAAAGAGAGGTCTTTGGCATGATACTATGTCACAGCCATGAGTTAATAATGGTACAAATGTTTTAAGGAAGGCTAAGTAGACATCGAAGATGAGGAGAGATCTGGTCAAGTGTGAAGGATCTTCCTACCGTTTTTTTCGACAACATGGAATTGTTCATCGCGAGATTTTACTGCCTCGTCGTACAGTTAATAAGAAATAATACCTAGAAGTTTTGCCCAATTTTCTTGCAGCATTAAGGAGAAAACGACAAGAACGCGAGAGACAACTTGTAAATTTTGCATCAGGACAAAGCACTGGCGCATACCACTTTGCTTATTCAACAGTTCTTGGCGAAATGTTATACCGTTGTGATGCGGCAACCACCCTATTCTCCAGAAATGACTCCTATTTCCTCAAAAGAATACTCAAAGTGCAACAATTTTCAACAATAAATGAGATTAAGGCCAAATCACAAATCGTGCTCAAGACGATACCAAAAGTGGCGTTTAACCAGTTTCTCAAACTGGAAACTACGTTGGGATAAAAATTGAAGTAAATAGATACGCTCTTGAGAAAATTAACAATTCCCGTTACTTTTTGATCAAACCTCGTATAAAGGTAAAGATATACCAAAATATGCAGTTAGAAACTACGACTACAAAAATCTATAATCTAACATTTCTACATTTACTAAAAGACTTTGAGGTTGTTAGTAATTAAAAGTAAACTAAATGCGAATGAAATATGTGGCAGAATTATCCCATGTGATGTTAAATTGTACGCTAACTGAAGCACATGCAAAATGTTAAATAATAGGAAACGTAGCTGTCGACAGACGAGCAACATTTATTAGTATTACCTGTTGAAAGTCAGAGCAGTTGGCATTTGGATAGGTGGCAGTAGGGCTCCTCGACTTTGTGAACTGGAAGTTAATCATAATTACGACCACAAGCGACACACATACAGGGTGTTCATCTCTCGGTTTGTTTACACTGTCATGCTGACTTAACGAATATATGCAGCATTACTCGAATTTTCACTTATTGCATTTTCGAAAGGGATATACAGGCGGATCGAAAACTACGAGCAAAAAATTTACTGAAAACAATGGCACAAGTTCCTGATATATATTTTTTAAATAAATGTAACTATGCGGGATGTAGGTTTAAGTAGGTTGGTTTTTTAGTTTTACATGTTCCCCACGTCTCAAAAATTTTTTTAAATATTTTTTGCATGTTTATTAAATTTTTCTTTTAAAATGATTATATTTGCAGTTTTATAAAATGTGCAAAATAAAAAATAAGTAAAGATACTAAATTAAAATACTTTTTAACATCACTGCCAGTTAAAAAGTATTTGTACAATTTTTTTTGGAGCACTGTGTTTAGTTTGTGAATCTCAGTGTCGAAGATCTTTGACATTGACCTAATTTAGGTGGACTACATAATATCAATACAGCTGAGTTGAATATATGTCTATAGGGTTGTATGCTGGCAAAAAACAAATGTCCAATGTCAATTTGGCAAAACCAGAATGCCAAATATGTCACTGATTAATTTTATTACATTTTAATTTTCAGTTTATTAGTGTTACAAGATGATTGCTAATTTCGCGACTTTCTGAAGTATTAGTTTTTACTGCAATCGAAATAAAATTTCTATAGTGCATGTTGTATTTTATTAAGTTCTATTTTATTAAAGAATTGAAATGGTTCTTATTAAGCACATTTTTTAACTAATAATTACACAACTTATTATCAAAGATCACTATAAAACTGTAAATTTTGTCCAAAACGCTCAATGTATTTTTTTCTCAGAAATAATTAAAATATTGTTGCTAATAATTTTTATAAAAAAATAGCAAAAAAGTTACTATTAATTTTCCCTACTTATCATTTTTTCATAGTTGCAGTTTGTTACCTATAAAAAGTGTACCAATTTTGAAAAATATAGCTTTAATGAAGAAAAAGTTACAGCAAAATATTAATTAAAAAAAATACCTTCGAGGTGATGTAACTCTTTGTAACAATGAGTTTTCAAAAAAATGTCACAGGAACTTGTAATATTAATAAATATTTTCATGAGTGGTATCGCTTCCAAAATTGTTTACTCATTGTTTCTATACACCCTGTATATTTTTTCTGTACAGAGTGTCCCGGAATTAATGCAACAAAATTTGATCATAGACTCTTAAGACAAATTTAGGGGACACATATTTTTTCTTTTGCCAAATGGCCCCCTTTTTCGGAGTTACAGCCCCCTGAAATCTGCGCCTAAGAATAGTCTTTTTTATATCTCAGAACCCTGTTGTACGAGAATGACTAATTTGGTTTTATGACATGTGGAATCTGATAGTGCTACGCTTTTTAGAGAGGAACCTTCCTTAAGACACTTTTCCCCTTGTCTTTGGAACTAAATAGATTTGGTCACAAATTTCAACCTTTTTAAAATTATTGGTTAGTTAGAAAGCCATTGAATTTAGAAACTTTTTTCTCGATATTTTTTTCATAAAACGCAATGTTTTTCAGAAAAATGGCGAATCACGATACGCATTCGATCTCATTTTGACATTTTTCTCGAAAATATAGTGTGTTACGAAAAAGTATCAAGAGACAAAAAAGTTTCTAAATTTAATGGTCTTCTACCGGACTAATAATTTTTAAGAAATTTAAATATGCGACCAAATTTTTTTGGCTCCAAATATAAGGGGCTCACGAAAATTGTCTTAAGGGGGTTCCCCGCCAAAAAACGTAGCACCATCAGATTCCACATGTCATAAAATCCCTGTGTACCAAATTTAGTGATTCTCGTACAACAGGGTTCTGAGATATAAAAAAAAGGATTATTCTTAGGGGCGGATTTCAGGGGGCTGTAGCTCCGAAAAAGGGGGCCATTTGGCAAAAATAAAAAAACGGGTCCCCTAAATTTGTCTTAAGAATCTGTGACATAATTTTGTTACATTAATTTCGGAACACCCTGTATAACTTCTATATTTTAAGGTAGGACATAACAAGAAAAATCAATAGGTGCATATTTTTTGGAAAAATTAATTTTAATTAAACTCAAAATCAAAAACAGTTCAATCGAAGATAAAAAGAAAAACAATTTTGTTATAATTAAAAAAAAAACTTTTAAAAAATTGTGTTGATTCACTTTTTATTATTGATTGCATTTAAAGCTTAAACTTCACACCCTGTATACAGCTGAACTTTCCACAAGACAGTAAAAAACATGTTAAATTCTCAAAAAAAAAAGTTAAATTATACAAAACTGAACAAAACAATAAAATAAAATAAAATAAATGGTGACATTACCACTTGCCAATGTACTTAAAATACCAATCCTCAAAAATAAGGAAATTTGGAACAATCATTTTTGCACCAGTACATCACAGAGACCTGACAACATACTAACTGTTATTTGAGGTTATAATGGTTTTTTGCCAACTTCCTGTACAGGATGATAAAAAATGGAGCATGCATGATAATAGAAAACAGATGGACTTACTCTGATTCTGGGGTTGTTGGTGTCTGGTTCGGGGCACTGGAGTGCCCGGGGTGCCTCGGTGTTATTTTGTCTACGGGCACAGAGACACTACGGTTAAATTCGGTGTTTAGGCGAACGTTCTTTTTTCTGTCAGGTCCTAGAAATATTTTCACCAATAGTGACATGAATTTTAGGAAAAAACGCTGATAAATACAAAATAATATCCATTTTAATAATTTCTGAATTATTATTCATAATTTTGTTACCAAGGGTATCTAAGTAAAATATTTACTTTGAATTTTTTTAGTAATAAATATTATTTATGAGAACGTTTTTATGACTTGGTAAGCAGATGATGTACGTAGAAAATACCAAAGTAGAATATGCTAATAAAAAGGTGATTTACATTGAGAATATATCAAATACTTTTTTGGTACAATATCTTGATTTTCAAAACTGTTGTTTTTATGTTCCTAAATTTTTCACTTTTTAGATGGAATTTTTTTTGGAAATTACTAAGGACTTGTATTTCATCAAATTCTTTCTTAATCCTTTGACCTTATTCTTTAGTTAACACAGTTGGATTTATTGAAATTTGCACTACTGTATCAAATTCTTTTCTCTCCTTTTTTTTTATTTTAATGAATCTTGAAATAATGACTATATTCTAAATGCTCCAATTCCAATAAAAGATAAATGTTCCAATTCCATTAAAAACTAAATTTATATAAATAAAGAAAATATGTGAAAAATTTTCTCGTAAACATACTATTGTGTACTCTGAAGGATTTCATGATAAAGTTGTGGTTCTTTCTATGTTTATCAACAATAAAAGTTCTATGTTCTAGATAGTTGTGGTTTACTGGAATGATAAACAGTTTATATATTTATATAATAAACATGAAAATCTAAAACTGCCGGAAAGCGAATACAGTTCATATTATACAGGGTGGTCCTTAAGTTCTTCAATAATGCACACGACTTTATGGAAATCTTAAATAGTTTAGTGACTCTGCGGGTCACCGATTTAGCCGAGTCTTTGTCTACTTAAAAAGACTTACTAATGTAGCATGTCCCCAAAGCCCTGGGGTACACAACTTGGAAATAAGGGAGAAACATTTTGCTAATGCTGCAACCTTTTTTGAGATTTTAGGTTTATTTTCAATTTACATTCTGCTACTTTCGTTCCAAATTTTTTCGTTACGAAAGCTCCAATGAAGCAGGCCTAGAAATGATCTTCAAAAAAATATGACCATTTCAATTTTTGCAAACCATCACAGCTTTCTAGAAATTTGCTAGATGTCACGTTTTATAAAAACTTTTTGCTGTTCAGGACATAATATTCACAGGATATTTTTTATAATTTGAAAAATCACTCTTTTTTATCGCGAAGTACTTAAGGATCACTGTGTATAAGAATTTACACTAAATAATAAACATATAAAATGCAAAAAACAACGACTACTCACACAACTCGTTTACGTTTCTTCGAATTCAAGATCTATGAAGAAAAAAATTCAAAGCACAAACGAGAAACTACCGCATTACTCATGCAAGATTTAAATAATTTTATAATGGCGAAAAGGTAATTTTGCATTAGCTGGTTCTTCTTCTTACCTACATTTTCTGAAATCACGATTGCACATTTTTCCTTTAGAGGTGGTTTAATAGCTTGTAAGATTATAAAGAAACAAAATTATTTTCTTGGGCAGTAAATTCATAAAATACTTTCAATTGTTCAAAAATCAGCACAACACGACATCTTAAGAAATTAAAAATTTTTGACTAAAAAATTCCTTGATGTTTCAATTTTTTTTCAGGTCTTTCAGATTGGTTTAAAATATTTTCCAGTTTGATAAAATATAAGATTTACCTCAGTACCTCCTAAGTAAATATTTAACAAAGGATGATTATTTCAAAAATTATATAGCAGCCACCAAAAAATTTGCACCAAATACAGAATATTTTTATATATGATTTTGGAAAAAATTGTTTCATCCAGTAATTTTTGCTTGTCTGAATAAAGGCAATCTGGACAATAAAATTTTTGATTTAAGAGAAAATTACTTACATCAGCTGAAATAAAAGAAATAATATTTTCTTTTGCACAATATGCAAATATTCAGCAATATTTTACGGTTAATTAATCAATACATTTTTATAGATTTTATTACACAGTTTGTTTAAATATGAATTAATGCACAAATAACAGACTTTCCTCCATTTTAACGCAGATTTTCTATAAAATGGACTTGGTTTGAAACTCCAAATTACTTTTTGTTGTAAAGAAATTTGTTATTTGTCGCTTTTGGCATCGTAAATTACAAATTTATTTATACCAAAAAATAATTTGAGTTTTAAACCAAGTCCATTTTATAGAAAATTTGCATTAAAATGGGGGAAAGTCTGTTATTTGTGCATTAATTCATATTTAGACAAACTGTGTAATAAAATCTATAAAAATGTATTGCTGGTTGCCTATTTACTATAGAGCCCTTTTAATAATTCGACATAAAATCAGCAAATGTTATTTATTTGTCATTACTGTTTTACTCTGTTTCATTTTTCCCTACAAGAACTCAATATCGCTAATCGAAAAGAAAATCATTTCCAAATTGTTATTAGTTTGAAGTTCATTATTTTCATTATGTTTATTACTTTCAAACAAAGTTATAAGAATTTGGTAAACATTTAAAAATAATTTTTAATTTTGGCCGGTTAAAATAATGATCCTTTCTTATAAATTAAAAATGGAGAGTGACCGCAAAAAAATCCATTTTTCCGCCTGTTTTTGAGGCTTTGACAGAGGCGATAGGGAAAATCCTAAAAATATTCTAAAAATATCCAAATACTCGTCAAGTTTTTCGAACATTTTCAAAAATCACCCTTATTTAGGGGTTGAAAAGACAAAAAAAGTGAACAAGTTAAGAATCATCAACAATTGTAAAACCCCAAATATTTCTATGTTATCAAAATAAGATTATGAACGTGAAAATATCTAATTTCGTATTTGATACGGTCTTGTCCCGATTGAAAATCAACCCATAATATCCCTAAAGGGGTGAAATCATCCCCTAAATGCCTAAAAATGCAAAAAATACAATAAATGTTACAATTTTTTTCTTTTTGTTTTATATGTATATGGTTGAATTTAGGGGTGGTTTTATGCTCATTTAGGGGTATTTTCCTTCGGATCTAGTGATTGTTATTAATGGTTCAATTATCATGTATAAAAGAAAAAGAAAAAAAAAATGTAACTTTTTTTTATGCATAGATTACATTTACCAAGTTTGGAGTGCTCCTCCCAACCCACCCTGTATACAGGGTGTACCAAATCTGATTACCATGACAGGGATCTCAGGAATTATAAAAGATGTCAAAAAGGTTAGATATGGCCAAAGTAATGGAGAATTTTGCTTTTGTCTTTTATCATTGCACGTTCTTGTGCGAAAAAAAAAACATTTTTGGAATAGAGCCGCATTGAAGTGAATGAAACGCATTACGCTTGAAACTACGTTCAGAAAGATAAAAATCGCTCCTTTTGATTATGACAAATTTAGGGAAGAAGCCGGCCGGAATGACTCTACAAGAATCGCCTCCAGGTGATCCGCTTAATTTATTTATTTGTATTTTGGGAATATTACTCAATTTAATTGATAAATCCCAAACTACTTCGTTTTGTACTTCGACTGAAATAGATTCTAGAGAAAATAACTTATTTTCTTTCGTATGAATTTTATAAAAAGATATATTTAAAAAAAGATTCACAATTTTTTTTCAATTGGACTGCAAGAAACACAATTACAGCTGATCTTTAAAAAGACGGATTTTTATTTTTTCTAAATAAAATCTAAATAAATCTTTGTTCGTTGATTATTAAATTTTGCACTACTGATAGTGTCTAAAATCCCTATTGTGCAGTGAAATTGAAATTTGTCCAGCAGAAAGAAATAAAAAAAAAACAAAACAAGAAAATTTAAAGATCAATTACAACGGAAATTTGAAAAAATCCCCAAACAACAGATTTCCACTCACCCAAAAACGGATCCTCCAGCAAATGAGCCGCCGTGGCCCTCTTGGTGGGGTCAGGTTCAAAGCAGCGCTTGATGAAATATCGAGCCCGATCGGAGAGCTCTTCAGGTACTTCCGGGTGAATTTTGTAATACCCCACTTTGAAAACCGCCGCCTGTGGGGATCCCAGTTCTATGAAAGGCGGCTTGCCCGTCGCCATCTCTACTACCGTGCACCCCAGAGACCAGATATCGGCTGGGGCGCCGTACCCCCTCTGTCCTTTGTCGATGACTTCCGGCGCCATATACTGGAGGGTTCCCGTGAAGGTCTCCGTGCTGGGGCAGAGGCCCGCCAGTCTCTTCGAGGTTCCAAAGTCAGAAATCTTAACGACGCCGCTGTAAGTGTTAACTAAAACGTTATCACCTGCAAAGGAGAAATTATTTTTAGGATTTATGTCGATAACGGCGATTCAAGCTCAAACCTTTAATATCGCGATGTACTATTTTCTGATCGTGTAGATATTTCAGCCCCTCCAGGATCTGCTTCGTGTAGTAAGCCATCGTGTGCTCGTTGGATTTCAAAGGCCCCCATTTCGATCTCAACAACGCACTCAAAGATCCTCCGGGAACCTGTTCCATGAAAATCTTGAAGTAGTTGTCTTCGGATAACGAGCCCAGGTACTGCACGATGTTCCGGTGCCGCAGCTGAGAGTGTAGACGGATCTCTTCGTGTAAGGGTTGCACTGCACCCAGATTCTTTTCAGGTACTTCCTTGACTGCTATGCGGACTTGAGTGTTGAGATCCCTAGCTGCGAAGACCACTCCGTAGGTGCCCTTTCCTAGTATGATTTTTTTACCCTGTTCGTCCCTCTCGTACTCGTATTTTATGTCTCTGGGTGGCTCGGACTCCACGAGACCTTCTTGGTAGTTGGTCAGTTCAAGAATTAATTTGTAGAAACATTCTCTGTAAAAAATATCAATATAACGCTTGTTTACATTCAATGTACTTAGTTACAGTCCATATGATATTTGTTGAGATAAAATTCTAAGAAGACCCTTGCATCACTTTCTTGGAATTAACCGCATTTGACACCCAAGATAAAAGACATTGGCGGTGTGGCGTTCACCGTAGCAGCTAGCAGTTCTTACTGTGTTTTGCAATTAGGAATGCGTGTTTCTTCGTAAGTGTATTGTGCTGAGCATTTTCAGTGTAATTTCTGATTAAAATAAATCAAAAGAAATCATAACACATTTTTGGCCAGAAAATCTGCTTTATATATATTTACCTTATACAGGTTGTGTTATTAAGTGGGGGTCAGCTTTTTAGGGGTAATAGTACGTGTTTCCCTTAATACGAATCTGAAGTTCAATTTTTTTTAAATTAAAAAAATAATCGAGTTATACTTAGTTTTTTAAATGCACTTTAATACTTGTGAACGCTGCCACTGTAATATTCATGTATTACAAATACATGAATTGTAGGAAACCTACAGTGCAAGTGAAGAGAGATAGTGCATATCACGAAGCGAAGAGGATCAGTTATTGTTCCGCATTTGGAGACAGTACATTTAACTGTGTATTTTTGTGTATTTCATTTATCATTAATGATTACTGCTCGAGTTTTTTGCTACGGTTTCTTGTTAAGTATTTTGTATAGCAAACACCTATTCAACAAAAGTAACTCGCAGCGAGTGGTGTGAAATTGTGCATGCGCTGCGACTAAAGCGCGTCATTATTTAAGGCTAAAAAAAGAAAAAAAAAACAGCTTTTACAACGGAATTTTAAAAAATAAACTTTTGGTATGTGTCTAAAGGTCAAAGGAAGCCTCTGTATAAATATAACCCCCACCCAAAGTTACACCCTGCATATAATTTAATGTTCTGTAAATAACGCAGAAGGCACGCCCCTACTGTGGTAAATTGTTCCAGTCGTTCCAATAATAGAACTTTATTGGCTTATTCTTTTCTTAGAATTCTATCTCAACAAATATTGTACGGACTGTATGTGTTTTATCCTCATCAGCCTTGTTAACGTTATGTACAACTGTAACAGAGATTTTACGGAAGTATGACCGTCTAGAATGTGCAGTAATAAATGTATAATCAATGTGAAAAATATTAATAATTCAATTTTTATACGAATAGCTCAAAGTCCAGGAAAAAATTTAGAAATCTGTCATCACGGTAGAGTAATTGTGTTTTCTTTTTGTCTTAAACTGGTACATCATGATTGTACGATGTGACATTTCATGTAAGTAGTTGTTATTTGGGTTTTAAACAATACCGTGTGTGATTTCGGTATTCAAAATGGCCCATATTTACAGTAGAGATGAACTATTTGAGGTACAGGTATAAGCAGAGGGTCTCTAAAATGCTGACATAGCGTCGCGATTGTCTGTAGTGTTTTCCTTTACAATTTTATCCTGTAACTTGCAGAGTGGTATATTATTTTGTTCGAAAAACTCGAGAAATACGATAGTTATAGAAAAATGGTAGTGGACATGTTGGATCTTTAACATGTAGTACTAGATATAAACTAATGCAAAAAATTAAATGTAGAAAAATTTTTCCGTGATCTTTTACAGACTGTATTTAGGTGAAAAATGGTCGTATCGGGAATTAAAAAAAGCATTTTGAAGCTCTAAGATTCTAGTTTTTAGATCTTTCAGTCGAAATTTTTTAGGAGCTACGATTATCATGCAATTCTAATAGCGTGACAAAAAAGTGTTTCAAATTTTTTCAACTTTAATACGACAATTTCTCATCGAAATATCGGATTTTTAATCCTTTTGTCTTCAATCATCGATATCTTCGTGCAGAGAATTGAAGGGCAGTTTCGAAAACTGGAATAAATTTCCTATAACATGCTGCTAACACTTTTCGGAAAAAAATTTTTTTTGATCTATTACACAAATTTTTAAACAAGAGGAACAGGGTAATTTATAGTTTTTTAAAAAATTGACGGCTAAATTTGAAATATTCACGAAATGACTAATGTTAAGCATGACAATCTCGATCTAGCGAACCGTTTCTTTGTTTCAAACAGTCAAACTTTTGAAAAAAAATTAAAGGGTCACTTTTTTGAAGTTAAACACTTCATAATCATGATTAAAATGTAAAAAAAAAAATTTTTTCTTCATAATCATGATTAAAATGTAAAAAAAAAAATTTTTTTGAGATTTTCTCACATTTTTACTGCAAATAACGTTTAAATATTTTAAATTGATGAAAAAAAAATGTTTGAAATTTTTTCAAAGAAAATGGGTAGTTTTGAAAAAAAACTGTTTTTTAAGTGATTACAAACTGCACAAAAATTAGAAATTTGTCTCAAAAAACGGTATGAATCAGGGTCAAATTCTGGTTTGTGTCAACTTTAATTTTAATTTAATTAAAAGTTGATGAACAGAAGCATAGGACGGAAAAGCCGAATCGTGTTAGAAACAATTGGATTTTGTTTTCTTCAATGTACAGAAGGTTTTCCAAAAAAAAACTAAAAAACTTCAAAAATTTGGAAAAATTTTCGAATTTTTTATTATTTTTTTTTTTCATCAATACAAACGCTATTTGCGGTAAAAATGTAAAAAACCTCAAAAAAAGGATAGTTTTGAAAAAAACTGTTCTTTAAGCGACTACAGACTGCACAAAAATTAATTAGAAATTGGTCTCAAAAAACGGTATGAATCGGTGTCGAAATCTGATTTGTGTCAACTTTAATTTTAATTTAATTAAAAGTTGATGAACAGAAGCATAGGACGGAAAAGCCGAATCGTGTTGGAAACAATTGGATTTTGTTTTCTTCAATGTCCAGAAGATTTTCCAAAAAAAAAAAACTTCAAAAAATGTTTGGAATTTTTTTTTCATCAACAAAAAAAACATCAGCTGCAAAAAAACGAGAAAAAAAAAAAAAAAAAATTTTTTTTTCCATTTTAATTATGATTGTGAAGTGTTTGAGCTTAAAAAATGTGACCCTTTAATTTTTATCAAAAGTTTGAATGTTTGAAACAAAGAAACGGTTCACTAGATGAGATGAAACTTCACAGGGTTCTTCTGGGTATACTGAACTGTAAAAGTCATGCTTAACATTAGTCAGTTTGCGATTTAATTTAGCCGTCAATTTTCCAAAAAACCATAAATTACCCCTTTTTCCTGTATTTTTAAATTCGTGTAAAAAATTGAAAAACAATTTTTTTCCGAAAAATTGCGGCAGCATTTTATAGGAAATTTATTTCAGTTTTCGAAACTGCCTTTCAATTCTCTGTACGACGATTTGTCACCGATATCGATGACTGAAGAAAAAAGGATCCTTTTCCATTAAAAGTCCGATATTTCGATGAAAAATGATCGTATCGAAATTTAAGGAAAGGAAACTGAGCTGAATAAACAAGTTATCTGGTCCATGCAAAGGCTTAGCTGAAAAAAAAATGTCCGTGGACTCAGAAAATCCTAAAAAAAAAAAATTGCAAAATTTTTTCGTCACGCTATTTCTTACATTTGCATGATAACCGTAGCTCCTAAAAATTTTGACCGAAAGCGAAGAAAAAAGTTTCATGAAGCGCTTTTATGGCAAAATGTACTTACACGATGCGAATTTCACCGAATTTCGATAGTGCTCGAATTTATTTAAATCAAAAGTTTAATTTTTTATTTTCATTGTATGTTTTTTTGAAAAATGTTCTTACTTTTGTATGTCTATGTTGAAAGGAAAACTCTAACTTCAAAAACACCTTGAATTTTTACTATTTCAATAATTTAGAGTTACATAGTAGGAAGACAATTCCTTTTTTTATTACAGAACAGTTGTCAAAATGCATCGGCCCTCAGTACTACACCATTAATTGAAGGTTATCTCCTCCACCTAACCTCAAAATTTATAACCTGATTTAAATTAGAAAGTAATGCGGAGAACTATACACAAACACGTACAACAAACGCATACCCAATTATTTAAAAGCGCATTTAATCCTGTTATAGCGGCCGAAATAATTAAATTAAGCTCCTCTGAGGGCAACGAAAAAGAAATTGGGACTTACCGACAATATTCCGACGGAAAAAATATTTGGAAGTCGTCAGAGTTGTGGTGGACGTACAGAAAAAGGCATCTCTCGTCCCTCTTGTAAAAACTAACGTTACGGATCTGGTTGGCTGTGAACTCCCAGTCGTGAATTTGAGTGCATTCGCCCTTCAAACTCTTTTCGCACAAGTTTGTGACCTAGAGAAAAGAGAAAGAAACGATTATTCCTCAGATTTCGAGTTTTATAAAGATCAGCATGCGTAAACGAGTCCTTGCACAAATAATTGCATCGAGCGTTTACCTGTAAAGTCTGTGGTTCAGCGCCGAGATTAATACAAACATAACTGGGCATTAACTCCTTGTTGGACTCCAAAATCAGTGCAGGAAACCTGAACTCCTCCTCCTGGACTGACTTCGTGGCTTCTATGAAGAACTCCATCCAAAAATGGAATATCTGCTCGTCGGCGCTGGCGATATCGTCGGATTTCTTACGGAACTTATCAATTAATTGTATATTGCCAACGGTGGATTTCAGGTACCAGTTCGGAGGTTTCAGTTTGAACATACAGGCTGCGGCTTGGGTCGCGTTGCCGTAATGCTGGAAGAGCACGGATATCTCGAAGAAAGTCGCCACATCCCAGTAGTCCTGGAGGGAGGCCAAACTGCCCTTCTTGCCTATCAGGTTGTTCAGGACTAAGCCGATGTGTTGGAGTTCCGTAGATCTGCCAATTTCGGCGCCTTTGATCACTAGTAAGGTGGCTAGATTTATACCTAAAACATGAATTCATAATTCAATCTTGTTAGTATATCTGTTTCAACCTTGCTTTTGCCCTTAAAGAATGGCATGACATCCCGACGGACGAGGATCTATATCATTTCTGCCACATTAACTTCATCATTTATTAAAGAATAGTGGCCATAAGTTAGTACCTTGGGGCACACATGAAACCATTGAGATTTACATTTGTATTACCTGCATATTCATTGGGCTTCACTTCAAATCCTTTCCGATACCAATATATTGCCTGATCCAAACTCACTTGATCTTGATGGTCGGATTCCGTAAACTTATCCTTATATATCCTGCCACACAGGCAAAGCATATCGGGGAAGTGATTTTCTTTCTAAAACACGATTTTTAAAAGAGAAGATAAGATAAACGTAACTACTTACGATTTTTAGGGCGTCTATGCAAACATTTAAAGCTCTCTCTCTGTCACCTTCTTGCTTCCTCCTATTCAAAGCGAAAGCGTACAGGTACATAATGTAGGAATTTAGGTACTTTTTGGCAGAGGGTACGTGCCTGAGATCTTCAACTAGTTGTATCATGGCGTTGTACTCTTGTATATCTCGGAAGCAGAAAAGCATATTGATTATAATGTCTCCGGAGAGGACGTTCGGGTCATCCAAACGTTTCCTTATGAGGTGCAAGGCCTCTTTCAGTTCTTCCCCGTTCTTTTGCTCCTTCAGTTTTTTAAGGTCGCTGAGGAACTTCTCTTTCATATGAGCCCTAATGAACACATCACGTTTTATTTTGTAGTGTTGTAAAGGTGAGAACGTTCGCAATGTGTGCTTGAGAAATTTTAAATATTATTAAAAGCTTTTTTTGGAAATTGGAGAATATTCAGTATTTTATTGAGAATATATTTTCATGATTTTCAAAAAATATCTTGCGGTTCTTAATTTTATAACAATTTCGCATTTATGCTCATTTTATTCTCCAAATATAAATTCTCAAGTATTTCACAACACAAACTGTTTTTATATTAAAGAAACAGCGATTTTTGCGAGAATAAAAAACTTTTACAATTCAAGAACGTATTAAAATCGTACCTAGAACTTACTTTGTTTGAATTTCAACATCCTGTAATAATTTTCTTAACTTCTGATGCAGAAGATCTGTAGGTTCATCGGCCCTACCACCTGGGCATGTTGTCAAGCAAGAAACTTCGGAAAGATTGTAAGATATGAAGGAGTAATTTGCACATGACAACTAAAAGTGAAAACATGTGGGTTGATTACAAATATTTCTTACTTGCGGTACCATATAATTTATAGAAAATTATGAGCTTCGTTTTTAAATTTTTAGAATAGATTCTCATGAAAATTAAAGTGTTAATATTAGTCCAGTCGGTATCTGTTTNTCAGGTTGTTCAGGACTAAGCCGATGTGTTGGAGTTCGGTCGATCTGCCAATTTCGGCGCCTTTGATCACCAGTAAGGTGGCTAGATTTATACCTTAAACACGAACATTTTTATTTATTTATTTATTATTATTTATTTTTTACCATCAATAAGTGGTTGCAAACATTAAAAACAACAGTAATAATAAAATTAAAAGGTCAACTTAATATTAAATTAAAAATGCTAGTTTTTCAGCTAGCTACTGAGACAGCACCAAATTTTATGTCCGGATATGCGATCAGAAATTTTCCTGGATGTTGTTGCGGGTCCTCTATAATTCAATTTTGAGAAAAATGAGTTTAACCTCTAACTGATCTGCAAAAACATATCGGAAAAATTTTCTAACCTCAAATTTGAATGTAAAATTTGATTGCTGGTATAAAAAGCAGGGTGTTCAATTTAATATTTTCAATTTGACTTTGGATCATCCTTGTATTTCAAGGAGGAAATTTTAAGGCTTGAAACTTAATGTCAAAGTCAATAAACCAGCATAAATGAGAATTTTCAATCAGCATAAAAATTACAGATATTTCAGAATGAACAATTTATATACTTCACCTAAAATTTCCGTTTGGTTGTGCAATTTAAAATTATTTTTAATTTTATATAAATTTTATAATTTAGGTATAATTTTATATTGAAAATGTATTGTGTTTGTCTGTATTATATGCAGAAATAAACAGAATAGTTGCGCGGTGAACGCCTTCTAAAAAAACATTGCCTTTGTTGAACATAAACATCAACCTCGTATCATACAACATATATAGTATACGTAAGTGACGCAGATTGGAATCAGTTTGTATCAGCTTTTCTTCGTACCGTTGTTTACGGCGGTTGTCATGGCAACGTGGCGGCCAACACCGGAGTAAGCTACGGTGTGAGGAAACGAATGATGTAGAAATTGAAGCACCATTGTCATCACCCATCTCCTGGTATACGATAAGTCGCCCAGTGTACGATTATAAAAGTTCTTTATTAATATTTGTTTTGCACCAATAATTTGTAGAAATGTTTCGTATGTATGTATTTTATTGGAAATGCCATTTTATATGTGAAAAATTGATGACAAAAAAGGATTTTTTAAATTGCGAGAGACCTGTGTCCTCTCGATGTGGAAAAATGGAGGAAGTCAAAAAACAAAGTGTACGCATTGTATTCGGAGTATGTGTTTATTTAAAACAACTTTTCTGTATGCCGTGTTTAATTGTGGTTGTAAAGTCGGGCGTGTGGAATAAGAAAGGATTTAACAATTTTGGAAACGTCACGAAGCTTTTTTGAAACATACATATAGGTGTGCATTAATGTTCGCAAGCCGAACTAATATTTCTATTTTTTATAAAATCTAAATGAAAATCCTTCTCATGAACGTCAGTTTTTCGGTAATATTGTAAATGCAGCTAAAAATTTCTAGATTCATTTAAATCCATTTGACCTTGAAAATTAAAAAATTTTCTCCTGCGGCGCTTTTTTTTTTCTTTTTCGTCAACGAATAAAGATGCATCACTTATTCTCAATATCACGAGCCGCCACTGTATTCAATATGCCTGGATTATATAAGAGCAGACGAAATTATCCATTTAAATTTATAATCTTTGACAGCATTTACAAATTTAACGATATCTTGTACCGTTTTTGAGAAAATGGAATTTTATTAACAAAAATTCAATATTAACATTTTTGTAAAAATGTTGTTTTCTATGGAAATTATTAAAAGAAAAAAGAGAACTGTTAAGTAAGATGTTCAATATGTGCACCTTGAACTTCAATGCATTTTCTGAAATTGCTCAAACACCTCTACTGTATTCAAAATAACATGTGGTGATCATTTCTAATGATGTCGGCGTATGTAATTATACGATTTAATAACTCTTCTTACTATTTACAGGAATTTGATAAACAAGACTTTTAAGATGACTCTAAAGAAAAATATCGAGAGGATTAAGATCAGGAGACTGAGGTGGCCACGGAAAAGGACTACCTCGACCGATCCATCGATTGAAGGCAAATAACTCCACAACAAAGCCGGATAGGAAAAGTTTTTATATTAAGTACTACAATCATTTTGACCTGCCCTGTAAGCCTCTTCATTTTTGACATGATCTTTCCTGACACCCTGTATATTCTTATTCGGTATAACATGTACTAGACTTTATTCCAATAGTTATTATCGAGTTTACTATAAATTAGACAGCATGCAATTAATAACAACAATAAATATGATTTATAAATGAGTTAAAAGGAAATGTAAAAATCTACCTTAGTTAGAAAAATATTAAAGAAGAGGAAGGAACAAGTAGATTTCATAAATCTGGTGGCAGAAATATATAAAAATTTATATATTAAAGAACAGTGGCCCCAAGTGAGAACCTTGGGGTACACATGAAGCCATTGAGATTTTATTGGACATGAAATTGATTTGAGCTATAAATGTTATTACCTGCATATTCATTGGGCTTCACTTCAAATCCCTTCCGATACCAATAGATTGCCTGATCCAAACTCACTTGATCTTGATGGTCGGATTCCGTAAACTTATCCTTATATATCCTGCCACACAGGCAAAGCATATCGGGGAAGTGATTTTCTTTCTAAAACACGATTTTTAAAAGAGAAGATAAGATAAACGTAACTACTTACGATTTTTAGGGCGTCTATGCAAACATTTAAAGCTCTCTCTCTGTCACCTTCTTGCTTCCTCCTATTCAAAGCGAAAGCGTACAGGTACATAATGTAGGAATTTAGGTACTTTTTGGCAGAGGGTACGTGCCTGAGATCTTCAACTAGTTGTATCATGGCGTTGTATTCTTGTATATCTCGGAAGCAGAAAAGCATATTGATTATAATGTCTCCGGAGAGGACGTTCGGGTCATCCAAACGTTTCCTTATGAGGTGCAAGGCCTCTTTCAGTTCTTCCCCGTTCTTTTGCTCCTTCAGTTTTTTAAGGTCGCTGAGGAACTTCTCTTTCATATGAGCCCTAATGAACACATCACGTTTTATTTTGTAGTGTTGTAAAGGTGAGAACGTTCGCAATGTGTGCTTGAGAATTTTTAAATATTATTAAAAGCTTTTTTTGGAAATTGGAGAATATTCAGTATTTTATTGAGAATATATTTTCATGATTTTCAAAAAATATCTTGTGTTTCTTAAATTTATAACAATTTCGCATTTATGCTCATTTTATTCTCCAAATATAAATTCTCAAGTATTTCACAATACAAACTGTTTTTATATTAAAGAAACAGCGACTTTTGCAAGAATAAAAACTTTTACAATTCAAGAACGTATTAAAATCGTACCTAGAACTTACTTTGTTTGAATTTCAACATCCTGTAATAATTTTCTTAACTTCTGATGCAGAAGATCTGTAGGTTCATCGGCCCTACCACCTGGGCATGTTGTCAAGCAAGAAACTTCGGAAAGATTGTAAGATATGAAGGAGTAATTTGCACATGACAACTAAAAGTGAAAACATGTGGGTTGATTACAAATATTTCTTACTTGCGGTACCATATAATTTATAGAAAATTATGAGCTTCGTTTTTAAATTTTTAGAATAGATTCTCATGAAAATTAAAGTGTTAATATTAGTCCAGTCGGTATCTGTTTTAAAAGTAGGTTATATGTATGTTTCATATAGTAACGCTAATGTTTGTTGGAAATAGTTCTAAATATTATGTGAAATGATAATTGTGATATGCGCCCGCTAAAAAAGTTGTGCATAATTGTTAGCGCAAGAAAATAAAAAATTAAATAAGGCGCATTTTTCTTCCTTCTTTCATGTATAACTCGGAGAATATTGACATTAGAGAAAATAGTCAAAGGAAAAAAAGTTTTGTTTTGAGATTCTCTTCAAAATAAAAGTGGTCCGAAATTTTTAAGTCCATTATTGTTGCTGCAATACAGTATAGACAAAAAAAAATTGTGAAAAAATATGTTTTTTTTCATGAATTTATTTTGGACCTTGACTTTAGAGCAGCCATATAAAAAGTTTGGTTCTGAGTACTATCGTAATATTTCAGAAATGTTTTCATCGAAATCGGCTGGGTAGATTTCGCACAATTCAATTGTTTCAATTCTCTCTCATGGTAAAACCAATTATTATTTTGAGCTTCCAATTTTTATACATACCCTTTGGAGTCTCAACTATCAATCCCCAATTAAAAATTTTCGATTTTATCCATTTTAGTAAAAATTAGAATTTTTTCAAAATTTCTTTGAAAAAATACTTATAAACATTTAGAGCTGGACGTACCGTATTTGCGTATTCTTCATATGTAATTATAGGATCAAATAGAGGTAGGATTGACAAACAAAACACACTTTTGATCTTGTGGATACAACAAATTGTCATCGAGATATGAAAACTTAAAGTTGAAGTGAGTTTATGGCAAAACAACATACAGTACAATAACAATCAAAAGTGATTTTGATTATTTGATGCAAAGACTTTATAACTATGAAAATTCGTTTAAATCGGAAATGTACTTTAACTGTTCTGATGCAAAAAAGATCGATACATTTCACAGGAATCGAGTAGAGAGTCAAAGAGTTTTTTACCATTGATTATGTTCTCTAATCTCAATATTCTTCGAGTTATACATGAAAGAAGGGAGAAAAATGTGCCTTATTTAATTTAATTTTTACATTTTCTTGCGCTAACAATTATGCACAACTTTTTCAGTGGGCGCATATCACAATCATCATTTTACATAATATTTAGAACTATTTCCTACAAAAATTAGCATTACTATATAAAACATCCATCCCAAAACAGATACCGATTGGATATATTTTGATAATGAAGCATATGACCCACTGTTGTTTCGAGGATGATATCTATGCCCACACCGAGAATTTTAACGATGAAAAAATTTCAAATGAAATCTGCAAAATTGAAAATTCAAGTGGCCGATTAAAATTTTCACATACGCTTATTTGAATTTTTTTTTTTTTCATAATCAGTAGATATATTTTATTTTTTGCAAAATTAATTTCCCTTCTTAGTAACGTCTAGTTATTTTATTTTTAATTTGATATTAAAATTTTATTTTCCAAACTTCATAAAATTGTAACTTTAAGAATACAATTTTTGGGAAAAACAGCAACAACAGCAACAACAACAGAAAAACAGAAAACACCTTTTTGTATGTAAGTATCTGTTGGTTTTTGGGTCCAAGCCTCATTATAATTTTCACAACTTATATTTCAAATTTGCATAAATTCAGTCTTTGCAGACTTCGAAGTTAGTTTAAGAAGCAAATATTATTTAAACATACCATATGGTTTCTATTTGTTGTTCACATAAACTGAATATCTGTAATTTTCTATTGTAATACTGTAATGACCTTAAAGTCTATTCATAACAATAATAACTGTTTGAAATTACAGATTGACCCTGAGAAGGTTATTATTCAGTTTGAAGAAAAGTAGTTTCTATTTAATTTACATTGATTTGCATCTGTAATTTTTATTTTTCTGAATTTTCAAGGCTAGATATAACAATAATACACTTTGAAATAAACAGGGGTTCTAATTTTAAACACTAGTTTTCGCCTATTTAAAAGAATACAATCTGTTTAGATTTCCCGTTTCCTTCCCAGGTTTCCTTTAGATATATTTGGAATTTTTACATATGAATTTAAACTATGAAGGTTTACCTCATTTTCACCAATAATATCAAAAATGTTGCAACAGTTACTACACAAATTCCTAAACAATTTTTGAACGTTTAAGCAACACATATTTCTGTCATACTTTATCAGTTGTCTGTGAAGGAAAACTTTATTAATATGAGCATAAAAATATAGTTTTATTTACAAATGGATTAAATCATTTATATCACAACTACAACAATCCTATTTTTAATACATTTATAGAATCAAATGGAGATTATCATACTATGAATAATACTGTTTATTTTGACAAGACTTACCTTTAAACGTAAGGTGACTTCAGGATCAACATCATTGTAAATTAAAATGTTTTGTTTCATATTGAAGCTTTCCCTCACCCCCAGGTGATAAAATAACGTACTCTGTTGTACTTGAAGCGACAAATCGATGATAACAACATCGGCATTGTAAAAACTGCTAACCACATTTGCTTCACCAAAGTCTAATTTTTCAAACTAAAAAATATTATACTATAAGACATTGCGTGAATTATTGTATTAGGCTGAGTCTTCAACACAAATAAAATGTATTGAAGTTTAATATTATAGTATAGAAGAAGTAATAATAAAATTTTATGGCATATGGTTCACTCAATTACTGCTTTCTAGTTTTTGCCCTGTTTTTTATATGTTTTAATTACATGATGATTAAGTGATTTGTATAAAAGCTTTTTTCCACTTCCGTAAAGCATATCACTTTAATATTTTTTGCAGTTTCAGTAATGCATATGTATATACCAATTAAAATGTATAATTCATGTTGATTTTGAAGTATATTTATCTCATATTAATTGAAATGTTTTTAATCTTCCTACATAAATTGTTATCTAATGTATGTTTTCTGTATCCACATTTCTCAGAAATGTAAATATGAAGACAGTGGAATTGTTTCACTTTCTAGGAAGATAATAATTTGGTTTTCCCTTCAATCAATTATTCGACTGAGTCACTTAATAGCTCTTTATCAATGATTCACAGTCAAGTCCATCTTTTACAATGTCATTTATATTAAACGAGAAAAACTAATGAAAAATTTTGAAATCAACAGGAAATACATATGGAATATTTAGATTCTAATGCCTTCTTTGGATTGTTAAATACAAATTCACTTGGATGCACCTACTGTAAATCAAATTTTTGTTTCTGTAAAATAACTGAATAACTTGTTCTATTATTAATACAGAATTTTGGAAGCTTATATTTCATAACTTTTTCTTAGTCGTTTCAATAAATTATTTGAATTCATAAGTCACAAACACTTGCATCGCTGCGCAGAAGAATGAAACTTGACAGAGAATTTTTTACTAATTCAAAGATTTTAGGCATTTGTTTAATTGAACAATCTCTATCATACCTGAATATGGTTCAGGTTGGCCCCGACCAGCATGCAAGCCTGCTTAACCTCCTCGAGGGCCTTTTTACGGTGTGTCAAATTATCCGACTGGCATATATCAATGACACAAACGACATCCATGTGAGGCTTGATCATTGTGCTGCCAGACTGTACGGTGTTTCCAGAAACATCGGAGTGAGAACCAACACTGTCGGTGACACTTCGACATTCTGCAAAATGTTTATGTTTTAACATGCTATTCTGTTATTTTAATGAATCATTACTGTACCTGCTTCGGGTTCTATAACTACTGGGATTGGAGGAACTGGCATGTTTGTTTAACTTTAAAACTAACATAAACTTCAGAATTTAAAATAAACAATGTTATCATTCACTCTCAAATCCTTTTACAGTCTATTAGAAGTAGTACTGGTTGGATGCAGCTTGTTTAAGCGGCTAATTCTCATTTTATTAACTTTCAATTACACTTTATAAATAATAATAAACTTGCATAATTGAACACCACACAAATATTTTCACTTGACAGCTGTCCATTTGCTGTCAAAAACAGTTTGACCTATGACCTTGGAACTACAGGAAGTTATAATAATATTTTTAAGAAAATTATATTCCAATATTATTGACTATTATTTGATTTGCCGAATTTAGAGTACGTTTCAGTATTTATTAAATGACTATACACATTTTACAAGCAAATAAAAACTTTAACAGAAAATTTACCTGCTGTATTAGGCAACCCTAAATACAAAGGTGTATAGAGATTTAGCAATAGTTAGAAGTTGAATTTATTTTACTACGAAGGAAGGAAGAAGGAATTGCCACAGAAGATTAAACAATATTCTTCTGTGGAATTGCTTCGTATATACCAGATAATTTTTTCGTTGCTTTAAAAATGAATATGCCATGTGACGCAGAAAATCAAAAAGTAAGAAATATTATCAGAACAAAAAAATACTGTAACGTAATAATAAGTAAACCTTTTTGTATCTATGCTTATTTGGGTTTACATTATATATATTTATTACAGATTATTATATAATTATAATTATGTACCTATTACTGTTATTATTAATTATTATAATTATAATATAATTATGTTAGATATTACAGATATTACACAATATATTTGTGTGTTAATACTTCTTTGTTCATCTATGCAATTTGATTATGATTATTGATTACTGCTGATTACTGCTATGCTAAGTTGGACAAATTTTAGGACGGGCAGTGAGCTTCTCCTTGCTACGGCCCTGAAAGTAAGTGAGTGAGTTTGATTCAATAACTTAAGCTTTGGTTATTAATTACAGACAATTAATCAAATTTCGTATGGCATTTATTTAATCACATAGTAAGGAGCCAAACTGAGTCAATTAACATGTCAATGATCAATGATTTTCAATTGTTTCAAATTTACAGCTATCTACCTACTATGAAATTGATTATGAATTAAAATTATACTTATTTTCGAACTGTGAAACCGTTTAGTTGGGACACTTTGTAGCTACCCACACAAAATAAGTGTAGATGCATTTCCAAGGTTTTATAAACAAACAGTTTCTCATTATTTATTTCCGCAGTGCCTACCAGTTTACCACATTTTTTAAATATCCTGCATCTGCTGAATAAGAAAAATAACTAACTTAAGTTTAACCTTGGGGATTGACCTACCTGATAGGTCTTTCAAAATGATCTCTTTTGATCGATAAAAAATGTAAACCGACATAACTTCCTGCATCAAAATAAATATCAACAGCAATTGGATTTTGTATATTTTACGATAAAAAAATTACATACCTATCTATTTTTTAATGAAGAGATTGAGCCGATGATTAAGCAGTTTAATTTTAATTATTCTACCAATTCGCAATTGTGCTTGAATAGTATTAAAAAATATGTCCAGACCAGACGAAGTTAATAAAGCAACACCCATTTTCATAAAAAAAATCGTTAACTTAATTGTTCGGTATGGTATAAAATAGTTCATACACACGTAATCAGAGACCTTACTATCACTAATTCGTGAGACTGTCACTTATAAAACCCATATTTTAAAATAATAGTGAGTAATCGTAATCAATCAGAAGGAAAGTCGGCTGCATACTTTTTTGCCGACCTTGACTAATATGTTACTAGTTGCAAGTTCGCGGTTACATTTGAAGGAAGAACGGCTGGATAAGGATATGCTACTGCTACCTAAGTGTGGAAAAAATGTGACACAGTTTCAAAATGCTATAGGGTCGGACAGAATATTCCTTTTAAATTTTTACCACAAGTATTCAAAATAGAGTAGGTATGCATATTTTTTTAAAGTATTTTTATTGTAATTAAAGCTCTTCCAATGAGTTAAATCCTTTGTGCACTATGACTTATTTAATCCTAAAAAACTATTAGAATTGCGAAAAAATTTTTTCCATTATATTTGATTGTCTCTCATTAATAGAACCCTCGTTTACATTCGTGAAGGTGATAGACATTTGATTTTTAAATTTCGATATTGATTTCTTATATTTTGCTTGTTTTCTGAATTGCAGCTAATTTAAATCTATAAATTTAAATAATCTAACTTTTTAAATAAGAGTAAGTTAAGAGAACTTTAACCAAAACTCTTGTCAAGACGGTCATTTTTCTGTTGTCATCTTCAAAAAATTTCAATTTATCGAAAATCAGGCTCCATTTCAAAATAAATTTTATGAGAATTAAAATAATTAAAGAATGATAATTTAAGATAATAAACAATGTCTTTAAATCGATAGCGTATACCGGAAAAAATAGGGGGGAGTGGGGGGCTTAAATGGAAACTCTAACCCCCTCCCTCCGTTTGTGTTTTGATTCTGTTTATTAAAATTACACAAAATATATATCCTAAGGAATAGATACAACTTTATGCAAAATTTTAGTTGACTAAATATCTAAAACAACGGAGTTATTAATAAAAAGCCTTTTTTTAATTGGAGCTTTGACATTCTGTAAACCATTTTCTAAAGGAAACACCTAAATTAAATATGGCATAAAGAAAATCTAATTATTTTCTCCTAAAGAATTTGTGGTTAACAGCTTGAACTAATTTTTGCAAAAAACCGTACATCTTTTAGATTCAGAATGACAAATCTCAAAAAACATATTTTTGCTTTTTAAGTCTTTTGCGTATATCTATACTAAAAATGTCAACACCACACTTGGTCGTTTTGGTCTCAAGTCAAGTCTCAAAGATATGGAGCAGTAGTATTGTTTCCCATATTTTTTTTACACGCCTTGTTTTAATTTTATCATTATTTTTTTTATTTTTGATCATTTTATGAAAATGTTATGCTGTACTATATTCTCATTGTAACTGTAAAGGCAAATATACAAGCCATTTTATGATTTTCTCAATTTCACAGTTTCATTTACAACCGTTTTTTGTACTGATGTCTACGATGTCTATATGCCAGGCTACTACAAAATTGCAGAATCATTTTTAATGAAAATTCTTAATTTTACCGCAATTTTACCTCTGTTATAGCAAAGTTACCCGTTCTCTCTCTTTGTGTATACAGTGTATCACTATTTATTATTTCCAAGAATTTCAATAAAACAAGAACAGCAAAAAAAGCAATTATGGTATTTATTGTCTTTATTTTATAAGTCGTTTATGTAATACTTTATATGGAATTTCAAGTAAAGGCGGAAATACACATGCCTCTTGCTTGCACAATAGCATGCAAGTAGCTTGCAGGAGATAGCTCCTGGTATGTGTATTTATGGTGTTACTAAAGTAAGCAGCTCTAAATAAGTTTCTTCGTCCATTCGCAAATAATTAAACCAATCTCCCGGCTCTAGTCGTAATTCATGCAAAAGATTTATGTGTGAAAATTGTTTTCTTTTAAGTAACCATTCTTTAACCCATTTTGAATGTTTTTTTGTTTAGATTTAAATTTTATAGCAATTGCCGCCGTAGTATGAAAGCGTTTTTTAAGTTTTTATTTATTTTTTAAGTTTGGTTATTGTTATCATCACCTTTTGTTTTAACTGTATTAAAGAATTATCGAGTTTAATCCTTTTATTTATTCTTAATGATATTTATGCACTTTAAACAACGAACATTTAATTATTTTCCAACGACTACTTGATCCTTCCATCGCTAATGTAATTTTTAGGTGGTATTTCTTTTGAGACTCTTTAGGACGATATTGCTTATAACTTTTAAGCGGGAAATAAAACAAAAAATTTCTCTAATAAAAGTTTATTAGAAAATAGAGAGCTTAAGATTGGGTATGTTTCTGGAAAAAATATAATTNCAATACAACTACTTAGGTACAAAAACAACTAATGATCGAAACTCTACAACGCCTTTGAGCTTGGGAAAAATCAATTGAAAATAGCATTTTCTTAGATAGCAAATTCCGCCAACACCAAACTAATGAAGCTTTCGGGCTGAAATTTTTATCACTTATTAAGGGTACAAAAAAGCCTCAAAAATCCTGAATTACAAGTGTCTGCGATGAAAATTGCATTAATTATTAGCAATTGAAAAAACGACCATTTTTGAACTCTTGCGCATAAACAAATTATCGGAATTTAATCGGAATTGGGCCTAATTTTTAGGAACATACATTGAACAGCGTGAGTTACCTACATTTCCTACAAGAAGAACTTTCTGCACTTCTGGAGAATGTGCCTTTGCAGCTAAGGAGAAATTTATGGTTTCAGCACGACGGACGGGGCTCCACCCAACAAGGCCAGGATTGTGCAGCAATATTTACAACACTTTCTTTCCCAGAAAAATGGATTGGACTTAATGAACCTATTCAGTGTCCCAAAAAGTCACCAGATCTAACACCCTTCGATTTCTTTTATGGGGGTACGAAGATTGGATATGTGTCTTGAAATGAGAGGAGGTCATATAGAAAATAGATTGTATGTATGTAGTATGAAAGCGTTTTTTAAGTTTTTATTTATTTTTTAAGTTAGGATATTGTTATCATCACCTTTTGTTTTAACTGTATTAAATAATTATCGAGTTTAATCCTTTTATTTATTCTTAATGATATTTATGCACTTTAAACAACGAACATTTAATTATTTTCCAACGACTACTTGATCCTTCCAAAGCTAATGTAATTTTTAGGTGGTATTTCTTTTGAGACTCTTTAGGACGATATTGCTTATAACTTTTAAGCGGGAAATAAAACAAAAAATTTCTCTAATAAAAGTTTATTAGAAAATAGAGAGCTTAAGATTGGGTATGTTTCTGGAAAAAATATAATTGATTTCGTCATTAGTCGTTTCTGTCAAATCCCAAAGATAATACTTTCGATTGAAAATGGAGCTTATCTCATCCCATATGAGATGAGACAGTTACAAAGGATATTTTTGTTAACGGGAAAAGATAAGTTTTTATTGGAATTTGTAATTGTTTGTAAAATGTTCTTTTATAAATTTTTGTCTATTGGATTGTGTCTTTAATTTTTTATTCGTTTCTTCGTAACAAATTCGTTTAAACAGTAGTAGGTTAATGTATCATTTTTGACGGATACTTTTTCATTTGAAAACGAAAGATTGGTTACAATATGACTTCAATATGCGTTTTTGTCACCCCTGATGATTTTTTTAAAGAGGTATGATATTTTACCGAACAAGCAATTTGGTTTTCGAGAAAATAATGTCGGCTCTTTATATTGTTGTCATGAAGTATATCCAGGTGGGCGAACTTCTTGCTGCATTCGATTGTGTACGTTATGTAGTTTAGTTTATTAAGGGCCCCATATTCTTTAAATAGTGTTTTCCGCAAAGACAAATAATTTCAAACATTTAATAACTGAATAATCTAAAGCTTATCAAATAATAGGAATGTTATGTCATGCCACCTGAGTATTTTCGATCCAGCTGCTATAAAGTAGCTGGACTTTATAGCAGCTGGATCGTTCATCGGTTGTTCTACCTATGACACACTGATGAGGACTAACAAGTCCGAAACCGGTCTGTGCCTGGTGGGACCAACTGATGAACGATCCTAGCTGTTGTACTGGGTGTCGCGAATGTAATTCAATGCCGGTAGGGGCAAATAGCCCTCGGAGTAGTTGTTTTTCGCGGCACTGACGACTTAAACATTGTGTTTCGCCCTCTATGGGTGACATTCGTGCAATAAAGTACCTGGCAAATTTTAGCAGGTCGCTTCCACCCAGGCCTACACGAGATGATGCAGGATAAAGAGGGATAATCCCCCTCGATCCCAAATCATTGAGACCAATTTCTAGCCATGGAATAATGGCGCTTCCACCGTAGTAGCCATTTGAATGGCATAGTGGAAGTCAGCGCGATAGATGGAGCCTTTGTGCTTCGCGTACTAAACATCAATGATTTTATTTTTGTGCTTACTTTTGTTCTACACGTTTTACTTTTAAAGATTTCAGCACCTAAAAACGACAGAAATTTCACTATTTCTCGGCCAGGAATATGGCCACCTTAATGAAATTTTCAAAGTAAGGGCATAGTTAGGTTAGCACCTAAGCACTTTTCTCTTGATTCTAAAAAAAGGTGGCGCAGTCAGCGACTTACCGATGTGTATGTGAAAGATAATATTATTGGAAATTAGTCCATGTTTCAAAGTATGGTTTGAGGGGTAGATCTTTAGAGGGGATCACTTTTATTAAGCATAGACAACAATTTGTGTCCGCAGTACTCTAATGGTATAATAATGTCTTATTATAACTCAAAGGTTTTAGAAACTAATTTGGGAGTACCTCAAGCCTCAATATAAGGCCCGATTCTATTTATTTTATTTGTTAATAGGGTGGAGCATGTCTTGATGAATGATTGTTTTACTATATATGCTGATTTTTCTTTAGTATATCTTTTTAAAGATAAAAATTATTGACTATTGCTATGCATTAATTTGTGAAAAAAAGGATCCTATATCTCAAAAACGAAGCATCTCCTAAATAATTTTAATACAATTGGTTAAACCCAAAGGAAGGGGAGACAAAAAGGCTTATTTAACTCACACATACTCGAGACTAAGACCAATTTTAATAGGTACTATATCTTCTTAGGTTTTATGAGGAACGTCTTCCTAAAGTTTATCGACAGAATCCAGAAGCACTCTTCCGAAAAATCAATTTTGCCATGAAACAATAATAGTTAGGAAAAAAAGTGAATGTACACTTTTTGTTAATAACAAACTGTTCTATCTAAAAACAGCATCATTTTTTATTTTCAGTAGGGCCGTATTAATTTTTTTTTATAATTTAATGAGTCTGAGTCCCCATAACTCCGCCACTGGTTGCTTGCGGGATTTCTACTTCTACGGAAAAATGGTATCTTATAAGAAGATGTGTCATGCCAAATTTGGCTTAAATAGCCTTCTTCATTTAGAAGTTATTTAAACAATTCGAATTTTTTTAAAATCTTTAACGCACTATATTTCGAAAATGAAACGTGTCTGGAAAAAAATGTATACTCGATTTTTTTCTTATTTTTTTATAAGGAATATCTCCTTAAAATTTGTCGACTTAATCCTAAAACACCCTATATAATTAACATTGACTTCGTATTATAAAATGCACTCATAATTATTGACCTACTTCTACTGTTTTGTAGACTGATGTTTTATCAATTAGCAGAATTTTTACCAGGAGCTAATAACGTAATGGCATTTACATACTCCTTTATGTAAATTCCAGCGCTTTACTCCTGTAAGGTTGAGATAGCAGCGGCATAGTGGAATATATCAATTACTAATGCGGTTTCAAGGAAAATCGTAACTAATTTTTCAAAATCTGCATCGCCGTTGCATACGGATCTGTCACAGTCCAGTGATTTGTTATTATAAAATAGATTGAACCAGGCACATGCGAGCCACAATTCATTATATTTAGAGGTATGCGGCCACCAAAGCGTAAAATACTTTTTGATATAGCTACACCTCCGTTAAGTAATACCTAAAAAATATGTTATTATTGTAACTCCATATTATTAGGCAAACGGTAATCATATAGACCGAATTGAATTCTTTTAGTACAAAAAATGGGACTGGGAGTGTTTAATAAAAGATAAATAACAGTGTTTGATATAAAAACTGGGTTTGCAGTCTTGGTGTTAGCGAACATGCTTTTGATCATTGTTTTCATAACCGAGAAAACTACGAGTACACCATAATATAAGAAAAGAGAAAATATAACGCAGTTTTTCTGTTTCCTTAAAGTACGATTGTGTTTCCTACAGTTTTCAGTTTTGAGTAAGTACATAATAACAGAAGTTGTACTTTTTCAATGGATATTGCGGTTGAATTCGATGCCATTGAAAGCAACGACTTTTACGTATTAATAATGTTATATCTTCCGCTATTAAAGAGGTTTTCTTGGCATACATGACTGCGAACTGGATCATAGTGGCTTAGGAAATAATTAAGTCATATTAATTGCTGTCGAATGTATCGTGTTTATACAGTTTACAGATTCAGAAAAAAGAACCTCAAAGGTTTACTGCCCTTTGATAAAAAAGAAGGACTGTCACTGGTCTATTTGCCAATTTTAAAGATGATTGAAAATTTATATCCTATTAAAAAAAAGAGATCGTCAAAATTTTTTGCAAAAAATGTAAAAATATAAAAAATACTATAATTTAACTGTTTTATGATCCAATTTAGTATGTCATGTGCCTAAAATTCGAGATTAGCGATTTTAAGGTATTTTTTCGGGTTAGAAAATTCTGCTGATTTACTGGGACAATTATGCCATCGGATTCGGATTCAACGGGTCAAAATAAACTCCTGGGCAAAATTAACGCACCACTAACATTTTTTAAAAACATTCAGAGATGATGATAACTTCCAATCTACTAACAGATATACAAGTAGGCTTTGGACCTCCTCTGACATTTCAAGCATACCGTTTTCTTTTAAAATTACAGACGTCAGTAAATCATGTTTGATCACAATGGATTTAAAATGTATTCAGACATTGAGAAAACATCTTGATTGAGCACGTAATGCCATTTGCTACTTTTGTGGAACCTATTTTTTTTCTTGCAAGACAATGCTCGTCCCCACGTGGCTGGACAGGTTATTGACTACCTGCATGCTGTTAATATTCAGTTAATGGCATTGCCATCTTACAGTCCCGACCCCAATCCTATTGAGCATTTATGGGACTATCTTAAAAAGAAGGTCCGAGGTCATAAATTCCCACCTGTTAACGAGTTAACTCTAACTGAAGAATGGGAAAATATTTCACAGGATACCATTGAAAATTTAGTTGCTAGCATGTCAAGTGTATGAATGCGGTTATTAGGAGCAGAGGAGGAGCTACAAGGCACTAACGTCACATTGAAACCATTATTTCTATTGCTTTTGATTTCTTAAATGTTTTTTATTTTGATTATCAATTTCATATCGACTTCATTTTCAACAAAAGTGTTTCATGATTTTAAATAAGGTCATGTTTCAGATTTCTTTCTCAAGTGATTGTATATACAGGGTGGGACATTAGTGTGAGAAAGTGAAATAACTCTCTTGTTACTCATAATACAGAAACAAAACTTTATATAAAATTTGTACAGAATCAAGAAACCTAAACTACAAAATTAATTTGAAACATACAGGGCGATGAGTAAAAACGGGACACTCCAAATATTACATTTTTTTAAATGGAACACCCTGTATATTTTTAAACATGGATTTAATGGTAGAAAATTCTTTGAATTTTGGACAAAATATGACCTCGAAGAAGTTGTATTAACTTTCAGCTACTAAAACTTGGAACAAAATAATTAGACAGAATTATAGGCAAATGTTATGTAAACGCTCCCACATTAGCTAATATCGATATTTTATACAGGACATTTTTTATAATACAATCATTTTTAGAAAGTTTAAACTTGATTTTCTAAAATTTTTCACTTCTTTCTTCTTTCACAACTTTTATATATCTAAAATTGTTAGTTTTTAAGATATAGCAACATTTCTGAAAACACTTAATTTTTACTATTTTACAGAACACCACAAATAAATATATTAATTAATAAAATTAACTCAAAATGGTATGATAAACTATGTCACTGACAAGTTGGCACAATGTGACAGTTTTTTCCAAAGCCATTTCGACCGACAGAAAATAATAAAAATTAGGTTTTTCCAGAAATATTGCTATATCTTAAAAATTAACAATTTTAGTTGTAAAACATACTTAATAAAAGTTGAAGTGGACTGGTATGTGAATAAAATAGAACAATAAAATACAGGGTCATTCCTTTGAAAAATTCTAGAAAATCAAGTTTGAACTTTTTAAAAATGATCGAATTATAAAAAATGTTCTGTATAAAATATCGATATTAGCTAATACAGGAGTCTTTGCCTAACATTTGCCTATAACTCTGTCAAATATTTTTACTCCAAGTGTTAGTAGTTGAAAGTTAATACAACTTCTTCGAGGTCATGATTTTTCCAAAATTCGAACATAACTTGGCAACCCTGCACTAAAATGTTAAACTGTTTATATTGCCATATATAGAATTTTCTCAGAAATCCATATGTTTAAAAATATACAGGGTGTTCCATTTAAAAAATGTAATACTTGGCGTGTCCCGTTTTCACACATCGCCCTGTATGTTTCAAATTAATTTAGTCCTTTATGTTTTTTCATTCTGTATAACTTTTATATAAACTTTTTTTCTGTATTATGAATAACAAGGGAGTTATTTTACTTTCTCACACTACTGGCCCACCCTGTATGTACTCATATTTGTAAGTTTTTATTATAATTTAGCTCATTTATTTATTTATTTTATTTTTCATTTATGTAATTATTTAAGTTTAATAGAGTGGTACGTTAATTTTGTCCAGGGTGGGATATAGAAATGCTTTCAGTAGCTGTTGTCATAGAAGCTAATTTATTAATTTTGTGGATTTTTAAACTTCTTTAAGGTTAGGAAGGATTTGTGGCCTTAATTGGCAAATCTGACTTCGGAATCGTGTTCAGCGGGCCAAGATACATGGGAATTATAAATATCTGACCACTATAGTAGCATCATATTCGATGCAAAGTAATAAATCATTGCCTGTCAAGGGATCCACTGCAATACGCTTTTAAGGGTTTTAGAAATTGAATAATTTCTTTATACATTATGAAGGGACGAAGGGATCAGCTCACGTCTGGCACCCTTGTTCCTACAAAAATTCCTATATTCTCATAAACTATTTATTTTAAATGTAATTTATTATAGGTAAATCCAATTTGTTTTTTAAATTCCACATATGTACTACATTTTACCTCTGTATGCGCCACTGTTGTTTACTTGTATTTTGGAGACGGTCTCTGATTTACGACCAAGCTCGCCAGGTTAGTATTTGACGTATAACCGACCACTCAGTACACTCGATGCACCTGGGCGACTACAGCTACTACCAGAACACAATCGGTATGATGCGGTATTTCAGATTTTACATTCAATTTCATTTTAAATTTGAAATAGTTCATCTTACGCCTCCTAAAAATGACGACACAATTTTCCTTTGATAAAAGACCGACAACTTTTTGCTCTACTTCGCATCGAATACGATCCTACTATAGTTTCAGCCGCTGATATATCATACCTGGATTTTAAATGCTGGTTTGCCGCTTTAGTGGGATTTTAAAGCAATTTTTGATGTTAGAAAATTCAGCTGTTTTGCTGGGTCAATTCTGACATCGGATTTTAATTCAGCGGCTCAAAATGTATAGGAATAATATATTCTGGTCATTTTAATAAAACTTTTTTTTTGTGGAGCTGTGTTATTATTAATTTTTTTAAGTTTAATTTTACGACCTTTAATCAGTTAATGTATTCAATTGTTTTATTTTCGTTTCTGTACTACTGAAATTAATCTTGTGGTTTGTAAAAAGCCTGAGGCGAACTACCAAAAGAAACAGTAAATTATTATTAGTAGAAGAGCATTGAGATGGTAAAAAAACTGCACACCTCGATAAGTCATTGATCAGTATGTTTATGGTATATTTCATATAGAAGTCAATGTTGGAGAACCTTTATGGGTTGGTTGATATGGGAGTCAATGTTGACGAATTGCAATTACCAGACTAACCTTAGCGATTTTAGATAAATCGATTAAATTGTTGCGGTTTCACGGTTAAACGGATTTACCTACAGACTTAATTTGACAAATACCTTCTGTTTAGGTCTGTTTCATATTCGACCACCGTTAACATAAGACTGGCGAATTGGTAAAGTACTGCCTAGCTGAAATAATTTAATCTCGATTAGGTATATCTACTTGTCTAGACAGACGGTATCGACATCTACAAAAATAACTTTTGTATTTTTACATTTCTTTTCAACGTATTAAGCCGATGTTAACTAATTTACAGATTTTTTACATAAACTTGCAGTGTGAATAGCAGTAGGTATGTGGTTGGAGATTTGCTAAATCTAGTTTTAAAGGCTTAAGTAATTCAGTAAATTGTTAGTAGGTATAATAATGTAATGAATAAACCACAATGTAACTGTCCGATTTTTAAAAGAAGACCGGTCTGTGAAGGCTAGTTCTAACTTTATTTAAAACAAGCATAAATACCGGTTGAGTCGGGACAATGTCCAAAAACTCCAGGAATGGATTCTATACGTCAAAATAATAAGAAAATACTCAAATGTTGTTAAGCGAGATTAATTTGTTCCCAAGCTATGACGCACATTTCAATAAAAAAATGAATTAATTAATAATCTATTAAACATAGACACTTTCTGCTTCGTCTACGAAGAGCTGCAATATTGATGATACGTCAAATTAGTGCCTCCCGAGTGTTCACTCTAACTTTGTACACTTCATTTTTGAACCAGCTCTATAAACAGAAATCTAGTGCTGTGAGGTCTGGAGAACTTGGAGGACAACTAATAGGACCAGCGCCGCCAATCTAACGCCTTGGAAACCTCTCGTTTCAATGCAGCGAGAGAAATATACAGGAGCTCCATCGTGCTGGTTCTCGTGTTTATAGGAGCACTTGTAATTCATTTTGTAAAAAATTTAAGTGGTGGTCTCCTGTGAGTGGATTCTTCAAAATGGAAGGGCCAATTAGGTAACTATTTATCATACCACACACATGTTTATCGAAAACCTACGCTGAAAATTACTTTTGAGTGTTGCGTGAGGATTTTCGTCTCACCATACATGAGAGTTCTGAGTATTAGTTATGCTGTCACGGGTGGTTGTTGCTTCATCCGTAAAAAGTATGCAGGATACATCGATGATCGATAAAACTCAATACGCTTAGTATAATTTTCCGGTTGTAGGTGCTGTACTCTCTGTACGTGGTACGGATATAAGGCTTGCTTGTGATAAGTTTCTATTACCTAGTCTTTTTTGTGGAATGCCCAGTTGAGTAGCAATTCTTCGCAGGCCCGGTCTGGCTCTTTCAAGGGCCGTCGGGAAAAATCGAAATCGGGGCCTATTTGGTTTTGTCTGTTATTAGGGTGCATATCGACTCTTCAAGGAAAACTGTCGTATCTCAAATTTGGTTATATTGAGATAATTGCATTTGAATAGTTACACTATTTAAAAAGATCCATAAACCACTTCCAATTTCATTTGGTCCTCTCTTCAACATTTGCTCATGCTATAGCATGCAATAGCATTGATTGCTGCCTAAATTATAAATTGTAAAGTTGTATGTTGCGATTTTACTTTTATAATAAAAGTCGCTGATTTCTGACTTGGGCGTTACTAACACCTTCTGCAAATCAAAGCATGCTGTTATTAGAGATTTATCATTTTTCGACAATTCTTTATCATATGTCTTTCAGATTTCGAACCGCGATTTTATTTAAATTATGATTATTATAATCATCTTCCATTTTTTCTGTTCTCTACTCGGGATCTGCATTCTTATAGGCAATACACATATTTTTTTGGCGTAAAGAAAGCTATATTAAATTTCGAATTAAGAGTATGCCTGTATTGTCTGAGTGTAGCTACTGTATCCCATTTTTGTTGTTTTGCATATTCTAAATACATTCTGTGCATTCGTGAAATACTCAAACCTTCTTCCAAGTTTTGAGCTTTTTCTTGTATAATGAGAAGGCATAAGTGGAAAAAGTTTTATGTGTTCCATAATGTTTTTTATTAGACCATCCGGGTTCTTATGCGCTCTAGTGTTGTGTTTTCCTATTCTGTCCCGAACTACAATAACACTTTCACCAATTTTTTGCAAAGCGGTGCTTACAACTATTTCAGAAATTGTAAGTGTATTTAAGAACAACGTTTTGCAAATTTGTTTCTCATTATTGTCGATGAACAACTTATAATTGCGAGAGAAATACCTTCTGGAATATGTACAGTAACCTGCTTTTTTTTCTCGTTGTGTTAGGCACCTTACAAAAATGGGATTTTCATCCCATTGCCGAGTATGATCTCCAAGATTCCAAAATTCTTCAAAAATGACTTTTCTAGCTTCTTCATTAATTTTTTGTTGCATTTATACCTGTTTCTTTACAAGGTGATTTCATTACCTTTGCAAAAATAAGTTTGTTTTTACGATTTTTATGTTGAAGACCACTATTAAGTTATCTGTATTGGCTTTGTTATCTATCCGCTCATTTTCATTTCTGACACGTTTTCTCCCTACCTTTAGTTTTTTTTGTGATCTTGCGTTTTCTTTTAGGTAAAACCACAGGTAATGGCAAATTTTGCATCTCGTTATCAGATTCATCCAGATTTTCATTTGCAGATTCTGTTTCTGATGGAACATAATTTGGATGCTCATCAGAATAATCGGAAGAAAATAAATTCATATTACTTTCATCCTCATAGTAATTATTATGAATTTCATTTTCGTCGCCAGCAAAAAATAAAAATTTCATTCAAATTTTAATTTATAAATTGATCCTGTCTCACTCACGCAGCGCAAACGCGGCAGACATGACAGAAGCTATTTACATGCTGTCATCTGGATCGAGCTTACAAGGCATACTCTCCCATCTATTTGCAGCTCAAATTAAAGCTTATTAGTTATTTCAAGCACCATCTTTAAAATATTAAAAATATACTCACCGTTGTAGTACTTATTCTGTTTTTAAATAATTTTTTTAACAGAAAAAAACTCATCGGGATAGGTGACTTTGAATCATCATTTCTCAGGCTCCAGTACAACCTACGAATATGTATTTGCAGTTCCAATTAAAGCTCATTTCAAGCGCTATGCCGCTATCCGTAGGAAAATAAGTAATCTTACCACTGCAGTACTCATGCTGTTTTCACAGATTTTCTTTACGCTATAGCTCTATAGGCTACGTCCAAACTATTATTGGTTTTAAAATTATATTAACATAGGTAATAAACTTAAACCTATCGACCCAGGATACAGGAAATCAATAATAGTTTGGAAATAGTCCGAGGGCTTTAAAAAATTTTAAAGCTCTCGGTTATTATTTATATTCCCATTTTTTCTTTGGAGCACATAACTTATATGGCTATATAGCAAGGGTCGGCAACTGGCGGACCGCGGTCCAGGTCCGGACCGCGGAAGGTAAAATACTGGACCGCCAAAAATTTTTTGAAAGTAAAATTACTAAAATAAATTATTTAAAAAATGTTTTTTACGTTTAAGTGCCAATCTTATCATTTTTTCTAGTATTTTACAATTGTGTGAGTGTTTTGAGTTCTTAATTAATAAGCAGATTAAATTTGAGTCCAAATTAAAATAAAAAAAATAAGAAATTGAATTTTTTTCTGGACCTCATTAAAAATTTTCAAAAGTATCCGGACCGCACCTAAAATTACTTGCCGACCCCTGCTATAGAGTAAAGGGTTATTATAAGGTTATAAGACTTACAGTTTGGAAGATATTAAATTCTCTCGTTTTTCCTCCAGGCCCACGGCTTAGAGATAAAGGAGTTATTAGTTTAAAGGGCTTACGGTTTGGAATATATATTTATTTCTCTTTTTCTTTCCTATAGGGACACTGTTTATAGGGGTAAAGCGCAAAATAATAAAATTTGTGTTCTTTTTTTGACCTGGGAAAATTCCATTTCTACAAAAGATTCAATTTTTATTTTTACGTTCTTTTTTCTTTTCAATTTACAGTGGCTATATCTCAAGAATTTACAAAAAATTTTCTTATACTTTTGGCGCCTCATTAATTGTTTTGGGGCCTATTTCCCAAATTAAGTCGGGTTTTGTCGACTTCCTGGCCAGACCGGGCCTGATTCTTCGTGAGCTGGTAGTTGCTTCATCTTCTACTAGACCCAGAATATTTTCTGCTTCTTTTAAACCTTGTCGATGTGCTTGTTCAGATGTTATACTAGCACTAGGAAGCTTTCTGCTTTTGTACACTTTATTAAAAACTCTGATAAATACATTTTTTTCAGGATATCCGTGATGTGCAAACCGTTGACGATATCCTTCAACAGCAGCATTAGCATTCCCATTACAAAAACCATAAATACCATATTTGCATACTGTAAATTTGAAGTTCTTGGCATTTTATAACATTTTGATTGTACAATCATGAAATAAAATGTTAAACTATTGCAATATAAAATGACACTGACTTTGATTTCATATTTTTAATATTTGTAATTACGCTATACCTTGAAAACAAATGAAAATCGCATAACATTTGAGTTTTTTATTATTAATTATGCATTCCTGGAGTTTGATGTGATCCTCTCGACTCACACTGTATGATATACATAAAATTGAATTTGAATGTGTTGAAAAACGTCGTTTATACCATAAAACATCAATTCGCTTCATTTAAATAAAGTCAGAACTAGCATCCCATCGGGCAGTAGCCAAATCGTGGTTTATGTCGTTTATTTATGTGATAATAAAACAAATATGGTTATTATCCAGGGTATTAGAAGTTTGACTGCCTTAAATTTAATAGATGGTAGAGTACATACATTAAAATAAACAAAAAAAAACCTTATATGACATGGGTCCTAATTTTAACCATTTCCGAGAAAAAAATTATCAAAATCTCCAACTTGATGTACACAAATTCTATTAATTAAGGAATATTCCTACAACGTATATCCTTATACAATGTTTATCACTTTTTTGAACTTCTTTATACTTAATCCTAAAAAATAATTAGCGTTGTAATAAATTTAAAATTCGATAAAATTCATATCGAGCAATGTGACAACGGCAAGGCAGTTTATTAACACGAGGTACTAAGGTGTCCAGCAACCACCAATACGCAATTCAGTTGATATCTGGATTCGACCGTGTCGGCGTGTTTTTTGCGTACCACTATTTCTAAATCGTTAAAAAATTATTTAAAATCTTTTAGACAATACACAAAGAACAATAAAATCTCTCTGTACTTTCAGAAGCCTGTACACATCTTTTGTTATCCACATATGTAGAAAAATGTGATGCATTTTGACATTGATATTATATTATATTATTTCATCTATAACGTTATTTTTTGTTGTATCAGTTGTTTCGGTAATTATATTTTTGTATCTTTTTCATTTTCTCCCCTCTCTTTTTTGCTTTATTCCTTCTACTTCTTGCAATAATTTTAAACTATAACTTGCTCATTTTTCTGATAATTTCGCTTTGATTTTGAGATTGCTAAACTGCAATCATTATAACAGAAACTTTAACAAATAAAATTAATTTTTCAGAGGCGATGGAAACTCATCTGATTTTCTGTAAGTTGGAAAATGATTTTAACAATTACACTTGCGGTCATCATTTAATTTTGCTCTTGTATCTACAGGAGACCCAGTAATGATGGTGTGTGATTTATAAAATGAGTAGCGCTGTTGTTTTCTTCTAATTTGATATGACAAATACCAGACTCTATTTTTTTAATTTTATACTAAAATAAGTAACAGTTATTATTAAACCACTGTTGCCAATGTAACTGATATTTACTTGTTCTAACGCCAGATGTAAGGCAAGTTCAGTATTAACAAATAGATGGATGTGTTTTGTCGTTTTCTAACTACGGTAGATGAGTATGATGATAATCTAAATGTTAATCAAACATCCCTATAGAACGTCCTTAGCACTAAAGAAAAAGTGTACAAACTCTGACGATTATTGGATTTACCTTAAATTTATTTGCAATTTTTATTTTTAATAGTATTTTTTGATAATTATTTCTACCTTTGTACTTGTACCCGGTTGTAAATTAGTTATTTTTTATTGCGGGTTATTTGTTTGATGTGATACAAACTTGGGATCAAACGTTTTACCAATGCGCCATATGGATTGCGAGTTCAGGTATATTAATAGCTATCATTCCATATATTAAAAATCATAGGAAATGGACCTATCGAAAAAGAGATTTAACTTTAGTAAAAGATAATAAGATACATTTTTCTATTATTAATTTTATTAACCAGAGGTTTACCAATGCCATGTTGTCGGTTTAGAATTCTTGACGTTTCGAGAGATATATCGCTTTCTTCTTCAAAGGAAACTGTGAAACTGGACTCTTGTCCAAAATCTTCTCTTTCTCATTAGAATTCAGATATTACAAAGTTTTATTGAGTAGGCTGTGTTCTCCAACTGTTGTTAATCTTTACCTTGTTGTTCTTATGGGCTACAATAGTTTCAACCTTGAGCAAGTCAACCATATTAAAAAGGAATAGATTCTTCACTACTATACGGGTGTAAGTGCGGCGGAACTTTTAAATTTCTTAGAGAAATTATTGTTTTACACCTTCAGTTACTACTTTGTGTCAAATAAAATTGGAATCTATTTCGCTAAACAAATAGGTACTGTAGCTAAACTTCTTCATAGCGAAGAAAATACAAATTATACAGAGGTAAAGAAACACCAGCATGTTCTCTTTACCGTTTTGTATTAACTGTGACAAGTTCCCGGCTAGAACCCAGTTTGATTAGCCAAATTTGGTTCAACTCGGGAAGCCTAGTATTTCTGACATAAATAATTGTGAACACACCCGTAAATTTACATATAATATATGTATTACGTACGAGTATATAAAGAGAAAAAAAGAAAATATTTATGTAACCACAGTTGATATATTCTATAAATATAACTATACCACTTGATAAAACTCTGGTACGGTATACAAAATAAGATCTGCAATCTAAAATAGCAGAATAGCAGATAATAGTACGAGAAAACAATAAACACTCACAACCACAATGAAACTTTATCACCACAAGTGACTCAGAATTCAGTAAATGACAGTTAGACCACTGAACAATGTTTTGGATTACCATAGATATCTCGGTTACCGAATTGTTGATAAAAGCACATACTGTATTAACCACAATTTGCAGCGTTCTCACTAAAGATAGTCTCCATGAAAGATACGATGAACTATCCTGCTCCGTTTCAGCCTTGTTCCAAATTTACAAGCTTTTTTGACACCACTAGGATGCTGTTAATATTGTGATTGTGTCGAATATTGTGTTTTATTAAGAGTATTGAATTGTCGTCAGATATTCTACTTTCTCCTTGTTTCAGGTGTCTTCCTGAGCTTATTTAATATTTTTGTTAGTGTAGCTATTTCGTCTTACTGTGAAAACTAACCGTATGTGGTGCAGTTCCTTGTCTAGGTTTTCTGGCTCCCAGAATTTGCATGCTGAATGCACTAGTGTGTTAACGATACCTCGTTTTTAGTAACTAATGTTAAAATAAACATTTTTTTGTGCGTGGATTCTTGTATCTATATATATTTAAATAAGTTCTCTAGCTATATATTCAACTGTGATTATAAAGAACATGAATATTTTACGTCAAATAATTAATATTACCATAAACAAACAACTTTACTTTCTTTTAAATCTTCTAGAGACAGCTGTGTCATACAACCACGTGATGTTTGGTATTTGAAAATAGCGTTATACGAAATATCGAAAAATGTTTGAGTTATATCACAAAACATATGTAACCTTGAACATAGTTAACTCTGGCTTTTACACGATAATATTTTGGCACAAAATTTCTATTATACAGTGTGAGTCAGGAGAATCTTCCAAACTTCATCAAGGGATTCTACACGTCAAAATAATATGAAAAACTCAAATGTTTTAATGCGATTTTCATTTGTTTTCAAGGTATAGCGTAATTATAAATTTTAAAAATTTGAAATTAGAGCGTCATGTTACAAGTTCAACAACTTTTGTAAGGGTTATTTTCGGATTGGTAGCTCCCCTGACCAGATATTCGGGTGTGTAATTTTAAATATTATGTCTTTGAAATAACCTTTAAAGGTCATTCAAAGAAGAGCCTAAAGTAGTTAAGTACCTATAAAAACGTAAAATTTTGGGTTCTTTCGAATCCGGGGTCACAAATGGAGGTTCCTATTTAAAAAACTATATTTGATCTTCAAATGACCTTGAAGGTCAATGTAAAGGTCAAATTGAAAACAATAATTTAGTACTACTTTTATTACAGCAATGTTCAAAATGGATGAGTAAGGATTTTCAGTAACGGCGAGCATCACATTTTGAGGGCCATTTTCGCTTACCGTTCTTCGCCTTCTTGATCCAGGTAATCCAGGGGTCACCTCAAACATTTGGTTTATACGACTCCAGTGCAAACCATAGACGAATTAAGAAACCGCATTGTCCCATCCTGTGAAACAATTAGACACAGCCGGAGTATTTGAATGGGTTCGTCAATCAATGTGTCGTAGGTAGTGTTGGCAAAAACCGGAAAATAGTGAAACCGGCTAACCGATTTCAGATAAAACCGGTTAGCCGAATAGTGCTCTAGTCGTAGGATAGATGCCTGTATTAGAGTTGAAGGTGCACATTTTCATCAACTGTTGTAACGCCTGTGTATGTAAAGTATTTTTCATATCATTGCTGTTTGTTAAATATTTTTTCTTATGTTTCTGTTAATATTAATTATTTAAAAAAATATTATTTAGTGAGTTATTGTTTCTCAGCTTGTTACATTGTTTTTCCTTCAAATGTATTGTTAAAGTTGATTAGTAAATAACTAAAACATTGAATTTCTATTTTTGTTTTCTAATTCCCTTAGGAATGTGCATATGAAAGGATATTATTTTTTTGCTCAAAAACGAAGCAAGATATTAAAAAAAGTAAAGAGCCATAAAGTTGTATTTTTAATCGTATAATTAGAAAAATATATGACACCTAAGAAAAAGTAGTGAGGTCTCATATGTTTACTTATTAATATCAACAGGAGTGAGTCCCCGGACACCGCCGGAATAGATAAAATAAATTAAATTACGTCAGAAGACGGAATTAGGGTTCTCCAGATATTAGTAAAAACTTTGTATTTTCTTTAAATTTCAACACCCTGTATCTCCAAAACGAAGCATTTTTGGACATAGGTTTATAGGAACTTTCTTTCTTATTTTTGTTCAAGGAAACTCCCCCTGAATTTTTTCTTCTAATTATCGTGAGGTCCCAAGAAATTTTTCATTTTAGGGGACTTTGTTCCTCGGTACCTCGTAAACTATCCATTTTTTGACTTTGTGTCCATTGACACTTTTGACCAGGAGGATATCAAGTACAAAATACTAAAAATCCAGGTAAATCCACTGGGATCTAAAATCCATAACGTTTGTGTGGGGTCCTTTTTATATTTGAACATGTAATATACAATCGTAAGATTTATTATCAATTCTGATACAAAATCTGATAATATTAAAAGATTCAATTATTTTTCAAAAGGATTATTAAAATCTATCTAGAGAATGCAAGTCTTTAACTTTTGAATAAGTTTTAAATAAGCTTTAAATATAGTGTAGCATATAGCAAAATATTATATAATCCCTTAAAATACTAGAAAAAATATATGAGATGTAATAATAGAATATATATTTTTGAAAGTGCTTTTATTACCTACTCAACCGAACTTGAATTTCATAATAGTTTTGTTTCGCTTCTCTTCTTTTAGTTATACAAGATTGCCTCAATTGTTTCATTTAAATATTCCCTATTATTGTTGTTTTTACACGCTTGCATGTTGTACATATTTATTCCGATTTATTGGAAAAACAAATAAACTGATCCTTGAAAATTAATCACTATTAATTCTACCATTTTCACAGTCAGTCGCTGTAAACAATGAAGAAATACTAAATTATTATTTATTGTCGTTTCTGGAAATTGTAAACATATTTTACAGCAATAAAAACTAGGATCGTTTCATAACAGTAATTAAAAGTAATTAGGATTAAAATTGTTTGAATAAAAAAAATCCATAAAAATTAAATAAACCCAGCACTGTTGACATTCTCTTTTCGTACTATCACTGCTCCAAGAGGACGTCGAACACATGCAGCTTTTTTTGTAACCTAGAAATTGATATCCTAATTTACTTCAATGTTATGAACTAATTGCATTTTGCATTGACATTGTAATTCACGCAGACATGATAGTAAGGCCATGAAGACCATTATTACTGTCTTTATTTATGGTGTTGCGCGTTAAGGCTGGTTCTTCTTATTATTTACTTATTTATTGATTTAATTTGTTTAATTTAATTCATTGAACACGAAGAAAACCCTATTATAAGTTGCATAAATACCTAGTAATACTAAAATATGTCTACAGAAATAACGAAAAGAAAAATAAAAATACAAACGATACTATAAATTATGTTAAAAAATACAGTTGAGTATAGTTCAGTAAATGCCTATAAACAATTATCAATGAATAAAAGACAGCACATGAATATACAAACAAAAAAGAGAATGAAAAAACAAACAGGTTTCAGTTACGTAAGCAGAAAAATCTTTTATTGTTGACCAACAAAGAATTGAATATGTCCTGATTGTTTTTATAATTAATAAACAGCATTGCAAAATATTGGTGCAAGCAGAAATAACAAACAAATTACCAGATTTAGTATTTAGTTTAGGCAAGGGATAATAATTTATTTTATTTATTTAGAAATTACGGTATCCAACGGGACACAGTCCCAATTACAGGATAAGGTAAAACAGAAAGCCTTAATAGACCAGGATGGATCTGTCGATATATCCGGCTTCTTGGATGTAAGAGGGGGCAAGTTAATTTTTGTTGGAATACTTTCAGTACAACTCACATAATAAAAGTGTAGATCCCTAGATCTGGGCGAGGTCCGGAACATTTTTAAAATTGTAAAAATATTTAAAAAATTTAAAAAAGTACCTATTTTATCGGAGTATTTTACTTATATCTTAGAACCTATGCTATGGAAGAATATTGAGCAAAAAAAGTTTTAGAATTGAATTTTGCACAATAAACTATAAGTTAAAAATAGTTAAATTTATTACCGATGTTACAAAATAGCAATAATTGATAAAAAAAGTAAAATAATCAAGTTTTTTGGATAATTTTTAAAAATATTTTTTATTGCACCGAGAGCATTCTAATTTTGGTAAAAAAAACTTTAGAGTATAATAAAACAACACACCAAATTTCATTAAAATCGGTTCAATAGTTTTCGAAAATAATTTTTTGAAAACAATTTTAAAAAAATTTTTCGAATAAAGCATATAGATACTTGAAAATTTTTTCACATAGAAAAGACCGCCCAACCCTTCAAATGATTTTTGAAAAATTGAAATCGATTAGGACGGTCACAGTAAATTTTTAAGTTAACACTTTTTTTTTTATTTTTAAACAATTAGATTATAATAATATAATAATAATATCTCTACTCCTCATTCTAACTACGAGAATTAGCCCAGAAGTCGGAGACTTGTGCGGGAGAGGAGGCGGCATATTATTATTACGCAGGCCGCATTTGCGCCCAGGAACGACTTATGTTGGTAGGCCCTAACCACCATTCAGTGCAGGAATGAGGGAAACCTGGAAAACCTCATTAATCAGGGGGGTGGTCAAATGCCAACCGGTGTCAATCTCTCACATTGACCCAAGCCAACATTCTTCCACCCTACCATACCTGCACAGAGGGTGCCAATCCTCCGTACAAGCATAGCTAATCTACGGTCTACCGGCCGCGGGATTCGAAACCCGGGCAGATCGACACATCGATTTAAGTACTGACGCCTTAAACCGTGCGGCTAACGACCGATTACATTTATCAATTTGTAATTTAGTTTTTTTCTAAATAATTTTAAAGCACTGGGAAAGACGCTTCTTTTTTAAAAAAAAGTTAAATTCCGTTTATTGGTTCTCGAGATATAAGCGGTCAAAGTTTATCGGCATTTGCCGTTAATTTATAAACAATTAGCAATAATCTTTGACCAGTGGCTTCGTTTTTCCGAGCTCTAAGCTGGAAAAATTTTCATATTCATAAGTTATCGGCAACATAGATAAATCATCGGAAAAGCTATCGCTCGCACGCGCGAAAAGTGACTCAAAACACGAAAAGTAGTTTCGCTCCTAGACTGAATTCGGAGGTTCAAAATGCGAAGGTACGAAAAAAGTTGCATTATCTCGGCTTCTAATGGATCTTCAGCAGAATTTCTGGTTCTTAATTTATTGTATATGGAAGGAAGATAAAAGCAATACCGCAACTAAAAGTGAAAATGATTTCGGTCATGGCCACTGAACAGCCCATGGTCATGGTTAATTTATGAACCACATATATTAGTAGCGCACGCATTATTACCTTTTTATGGATGTAGAGCTATGAAGGAATTAAAATTATTAGTTTTTATGAAATTAAATCTAAATTACCAGAAATAATTAGTTACAATTACATCTAATTTAGTTACAGCAAAGTAATTAAAACAGTAATTAAATAACCAATACTTGTAATAAGTTACCTATACGAAATAAGATGTATGAATATTGTGCTACTTGTAAAAAATAAAACTCTTATTTTTTAAACGTTTTCCGATATTTTTGTCTTACATTAATTACGGAAATATGTTAGGAATCACATTTTGCAGTTTAAATTTTTTATCGACGATGTAACCGAAAACTTTTGCAAAGTCACCACTGAAGATGCCTACAGTGAAGAAAGCGAAACGATTGAAACCATTGGGGGTACTGCTAGATAGTCCCCACAGAGCTTAGCCCGAGAACGAGGGCAGGTTAAAGATTCATAGGTTAGGTCATAGAATAACAATAACTATTTCTTTTTTGGACGATATGCAGCCGAGTTACTTTTCAAATAGAGTTCTGATAATATTTTTATACATATTATAGTACATTGTGTAACAAGTGGGGAAAAGCTGCCAATAGCGCCACGCGGACGCAGTTGACGCACGAGCGAAGCGAGTGCGGAAAGCGCCCAAGTGGCGCTATGGCAATTTTCCGAACGAGTTGCACATACTATTTTCTATCACAAGTGCGAGTCGTTATGGGACCTATAGCATAGGGGGTTATGTACACGAAAAGTGCTAGATAGTACAACAGCGTGATGTTATTTTCATAGCGCAACGCCCCAGTGGGTATTGGTATTGGTATTGTTATATACAAGCTGTTATAAATTCGCTTCTCACTACAGGGATCTCGGAAACGGTAAGAGATACGAACTAGCTTAAATGGGGGCGTAATCAGGAAATCAACATTATGCCTCTAAAAATCAAAGCTAACATTAGTTTTTGAAATATTTGAAAAAAACCGAAACTTTGGAAATCCGTTTTTGCTTCATTTCAGCCTTGTTTGAGGTGATATTGAAAAAAGAAGAACACTTTCTCATGGCAACTTTTTGCCCTCTACCGAATGGCATAATCAATTTTTATATATAACGTTTCGTCTTTCCAAGACCATCATCAACTTCATTTTTTTAAATACGACCCTATAAATTTTATTACATTTTTTGCAAGCCTTCATGACCCCCAATACTCTACTGCCTCAGCCCGAACCAGATTCAGACGTTTTCTCTCGAAAAATTCATCTTCAATGTATTCGTTCCTTTATCTACATTTTTTATTCAGATTTCTATATTTATTGAATTATAGTACACTCTAAGTGTCGTTAGATCCTGTGAAATTCAATTTTGAGCATTCAAGAAACCTAGAAATAACTATGGACACGGGATTAAAACTCTAATAATATTTTATTGCAATGCGTGATGGTAATAGTTTAAATAACTAGGTAGATTTCACAGGGTCTAGCAATATTTAATAATTCAATAAACTTAGAAATCATAAAAAATTGAAAAATTTGGACCATTTTGACCATTGTGTTGAATTTGTAACAGATTGATGAAAAATGTGGAAATAAAAATATCTCTTTATAGTAGCTGTTTTCTACGTTTTAGTCTTTGTCAAGGGCGATAATAGAACAGTAAAAATATAGAATATTTTTTTGAATGATTGTATTATTTAAAAATTTCAATATATGTGGTTTGTGTTTTTGTGTCAATTATGTTTAGTAATAATATTTTTAGTTTTTGTTTTAGATAATTATATATTTATTACTAGCTGTTTACTGAATAATGTTAGTGTAATTCAGTGTTAGTTGGGTTATGTAGACCATAGCGCAAAGAGAAACAGTGAGGAGTCTTCCCTGTGGGGTTAGACCTTTAGCATATTTCTGTTATCGTAGAACATTGTTTAACGTCGTTTGACATATTAATTTTTTGTTTTGATTTTGTTAATACCTTTAAAATGCAATAATAAATCTAGTGCATTGTAGTTTTACACATAAACCATTTTGATTGTTTTGTCGTCTAAACTTTGCAGAATCCTGTTTAACAAAGACTGCTACTTTTTCCATGATTCTGCCTCTATCGGAAAGGTCTTATTCACTATCTGCCTCTGTTCAAGAAATACGTCATCCATTATTTCGAATACGAAAAAGAAAAAAAGTAATTTTGCTAATAAATTGACTTATTTTATACTCTATGTGTATGTAATATTTTGTATGGAATTTCAACAAAGGAAATTGTCAAAATTTTGAGACACCTTTTCGTCAATTTTAACAATATATCGAAGCGGTTTTCGAAAAAATATTGATCAAGATTGTAATGTGACTTTTGCATTTCCGAATGGTTTTTATTCGCTGGTACTTTCAAGAAAAAAATTCTATTTTTAAACGCAAAAGCGATACTTCGGAAACTAGAAAAAAATTACTATTTTGGTTGAAGAGTGAAAAAAAATGTTATGTTCGTATCGAATAATCCTTACTTTCGTATATATGAGGAGAAACAACAATTTTTTGAAACAATTCCTATAGTCATACGATAAAATCCGCTATAGATCAGTAAAATCATTGTATCTTGCACAGAGCGTATTATGTAAGGTGTACTTGTATGAAAATTATTGTGATTTATTAATTATCGCAGGCGGCAGAAATTGTTTGGGTGCGTACGGTACCCGTTCTGTGATGAAAACAGGGTGGAGCTTAAAGCGGATGCAATTTCCAACACCTTGTTCTAGGGTTTCTGGTAAAAAAGGGGCGTGTCTGCTATATGGAATGTTATTGTAGTTATTGATACAGTCATAACGAAATAATGATATCTATATTATAGCCAGTTTACATTAACGTCAAAATAAATGGATGTTGAGCATTTCCTGGGGTCTTCTCTTTAAAATTTACCGAAAAGAATATTTTGGATGAGGCTGAAATTAAAAAAAAAATATATCTAAAAATAATAAAATTCCACCTCCTCTGCAAATTTTGCCAAGCAAAATATGCTGTACAAAGAAGTTAGGATTGAAAAAAATAAAAATAAATAGAGGGTTGCAGGGTATCTAGGTCAATAACAATTCGCAATTACTCATAATTAAGTATACAAATTCAACTGAAGCATGTTTTGACCAAAACAAAAACCACTAACGTAGTAATGAGTTGGGGAATAAGTAATCTCCGGTTCTTTCAAAAAGATATTTTATTTTTAACTTTACAATTATCAATAGGTTAATCAGTGACGTATTCTCCATCGTCTCAACGTTCAACAAGTCTCTCGATACCTCTTCTGGAGAAATCCCCCGGTTTTGACTCAAAAAACTCATCCAACCAAAGCATTAATCCATTGCCGTTGTTAGGAGTTTGACACAGCGCGGAAAAGGTGAAAATTAGAAGAGACGAGATCGGGAGAGTAAGGCGGGTGGGGCAAGACCTCCCAATTCAACTCCCGAATGCCCGTTTTGGTCATATTGACGATTATGTGATCGCGCATCGTCATGTTGCAAAAGAACGTCGTATGGCCGATTAGATCTTTTTTGTTGAATCGCCGTAGTTGTTGGACATAAAGTTCTGCGTTGACGGTTTCATTGTTTGATAAGACTTCGTAATAAATAATCCTTTCCCAATCTCACCAGACGCATAACATTGTCATTGTGCGGAGTTGCTTGCTTTTTGGGGCTTAATCATTCCGCTGTTTCAAGTTCACGTACAGACACCATTTCTCATCATCAGTGACAATACGATGAAGAAAATGTTCCTGACCGATGACGACAGAGCAAACCAACGGCAATTGCAGAAAGGTGATTCGTATTGTTTTCGTTCAAAACATGTGGACCCAAGCGTCGTGTCTTTGAACTTCCCCATCGAATGCAGGTGGTTGTGATCACATCCCATCTTCTGAGCCAATTCCTTTGTTGATTGTCCTGGATTTTCGTCAAGGAGTCGATTGAATTGCTCGTCATCAAATTGAACAGGGCGTCCGTAATGATTCGCGTTTTTAAGATTGAAATTCATCGCCCTCTTTAAAACGCGAAAACCATCGGCGGGCCGTTCGTTCATTCATCGCATCATCACCATACACGGGACAAACCCGAGCAGCCTGAGCGGCATTAGCGTTTTCTCCGTCTCGATCAAAAAGAAGCAAGTGTCGAAAATGATCAATTTTATCAACTTGACATTCCGTTTCAAATGAATGAAAACTTACAAAAAATAAATATAATGAAGCAACCAAAAACAATCAGATAGAGAAGTTCTCTTTCGAACGACATGTTTCAATTTGACAATGGATTTAATTTTCATATGAATTTTTAAATTTACATACTCTCCAAACCATTACAAAACAAAAAATGATTTTTCTAAATATAATTGTATTTTTTTGTTCTAAGTTCTCTCCTTTGATAGAGATCAGCACGTAAAAATAGCTGCTAACAGGAATATGTTTTTGTTTTCTTATCCTTATATTACATAGAATTGTTTCATCAGGTAGCTTCGCGAATGGAATTAATTAACAAATATTAATAAAACAAAATTATACAGCGTGTCCCACTAGTGCGGGAAAGTCCAATATCTATGTTAAAATGAGGAATATATGGATTTTTCTTTTTTCTGTGTTGCCACATTTCTTGGAATGTACAAATTAAAAATATATTCAACTATACAGCCACTTTTCCTGGACAGACACCAACTTTGGGTTTTTAAATGGAAACACACATTTTTTATATTTTTTTCGGATTCTACATCAAAAATAAAGAAGTGTAGAATAGTTCTATACAAATATTCAGAGTTTTTGAGATATTTCGCTTGAAAGGTTTTTCTAGTCGATATTGGTTGCTTACATTATCTGATACCGACAAGTTATACTAATAGCTACTAAGCCCATTTTTTTTATCAGATGTTTAGTAAGGATGACTCTTTCGAATCATGCTCCAAAAACTGGCCTGCGTTATACAGGGTGACCAAAATATCATGTCAAAATTGCCAATTGAAAAATTGAAAAATCTCCAATTTTTTAGAAGGAACACGTTGTATATTTTCATACCATGAGATGCAGAATTAAATTCTCTACAACTTTGCTATACCTGCTCCTATACCAAAATTCGTTAGTTTTTCATGAAATCTCATTTCTATGAAAAAATGCGAAGGTTACAAATAGCTTATATGTAAAATAACGTAGTAGGTTCCTGTCAAAGGATAATCTGGATAACTTTCGATTCACATAAGGTTTAATAGAAAGAAAGGTTTAATAGAAGAAGAGAAGGCCATGGTAACTGTTTATTGGCATGTCGCATTTACCAAGCTAATAATCCAGATTTACAAAGATATCGTCGTACAAAGTGTTTTGTAAAACTGAAGGAGAGGTTTGAAAGAACGGCAAATGCAAATTATGAGAAGACAACAAGAACACACGCATCTGGTAATCAGGATAGTCAAATTGACATTTTGGAATGTGCAGTCCATCTACAAGTGTCAGAGGAATTAGTGATGAAATTAGTATTTCTAAAAGTGTGGTTAATAGAACGTTAAAGAAAAACAACTTCCACCCCTATCATTCTGAGCATCATCAATTCTTAACACAGCAAGATTTTCAGAAGCGAGTACAGTTTTGTGAGTGGGCAACTATAAAACTACAAGATGAAATTTTTTTTCAAAGGTGTTATTTACTGACGAGTCATCCTTTGCCAATACTGGTCGAGAGAGTCGACATAATTATCACCATTACGCCGATCATAATCACAGATTAATAAGACAAGACGATCATCAACACCGCTTTAAAGTCAACGTTTGGGCGGGAATATGCGGAGAATATGTCATTGGACCTCATTTTCTTGAAGGAAACTTAACTGGTAATGGGTATTTGCAATTTTTACAAAATGTCTTGCTCCAATTGCAGGGACATATTCCTCCGGATGACATAAACAGTCAGTGGTTCCAACATGATGGTGCCCCTGCACATTCCACACTGGCGGTAAGTCATTATGTAAGTTATGTAAATTCATAGAAAAACTGTTTCGGGTTAGAGAATACTTAAATGATTTGTATCAGATAAGTGGATAGGTAGCCAATTCCATGGCCTCCCCGATCCCTAGACCATGGTGTATGAAACTCCTCCGACAGATGTAGAAGATTTACGGGCAAAGATAAGAAATGCTTTTTTGACCCTAACTCCGGAAATGCTGCGAAATGTGTCAAGCAATTTTCGTCATAGAATTGCTCAATGTCTATAGAAAAATGGCAGACATTTTGAGCGGTTACCTGTTAATTACTAATTTAACTAGGTCTTTATTACTTTTGTTAGAAATGCACGATGTTAATTTACTGTTTTGGAGACTGCATGCGTGTGTTCTTGTTGTCTTCTCATAATTTGTATTTGTTGTTCTTTCAAACCTCTCCTTCAGTTTTACAAAACACTTTGTACGAGGATATCTTTGTAAATCTGGATTATTAGTTTGGTAAATACGACTTGCCAATAAACAGTTACCATGAGTTTTACTAATTATTCTATTATTTATTTACTAATTCTTCTTTAGAGTAATTCATTTCACAATTATTACTGTCGCTTTTCTATTAAACCTTATGTGAATCGAAAATTTTCCAGATTATCCTTTGACAGGAGCCTACTACGTTATTTTACATATAAGCTATTTGTAAACTTCGCATTTTTTCATAGAAATGAGATTTCATGAAAAACTAATGAATTTTGGTATAGGAGCAGGTATAGCAAAGTTGTAGAGAATTTAATTCTGCATCTCATGGTATGAAAATATACAGGGCGTTGCATTTAAAAAAATCGAGATTTTTCAATTTTTCAATTGGCAATTTTGACATGATATTTTGGTCACCCTGTATAACGCAGGCCAGTTTTTGGAGCATGATTCGAAAGAGTCATCCTTACTAAACATCTGATAAAAAAAATGGGCTTAGTAGCTATTAGTATAACTTGTCGGTATCAGATAATGTAAGCAATCAATATCGACTAGAAAAACCTTTCAAGCGAAATATCTCAAAAACTCTGAATATTTGTATAGAACTTTTCTACACTTCTTTATTTTTGATGTAGAATCCGAAAAAAATATAAAAAATGTGTGTTTCCATTTAAAAACCCAAAGTTGGTGTCTGTCCAGGAAAAGTGGAACACCCTGTATAGTTGAATATATTTTTAATTTGTACATTCCGAGAAATGTGGCAACACAGAAAAAAGAAAAATCCATATATTCCTCATTTTAACATAGATATTGGACTTTCCCGCACTAGTGGGACACGCTGTATATAAAGAACACAAAACTGTTGTCTCCCGAAATATCGATAGTTAGAAATCTTGTCTGTGGGGTTAGACATCTATTGCATACTTTGATTACTGATATCGAAGAACACTGATAAGATTTTTTTAAATTAGATGCAACATTTCATTTTAGAAAAACACTACTTGTTAAAACTCTTTATGTTTAACTATTTTTAAGAAACAAATTAAATTAAAATTGAATTTTACAGTTTTATATTTTTAATATTGCTATACTAAGATATAGTTGCTTTGTTTTGGCCAAGAACGATTCAAGATATTTTTTACATCTAAATATGACTCAACGCGTATGTGAGTGTATAATCGAAAAATTTTTTTTAACATGTAATAAAGTTGGAATTATTTCAAAACTTTACATTTAATTTCTATAATTGAGTCGCACTGTACTGTATTGGATATTATATATATTTTTTGTCAAGTTTTTATTAATGAAAATTAATGCAAAAATGTAAATAACTTGTGTATAATGTAAAACTTATGAATATTAATAAAATTTATTGCATTTAATGAAAGCATTTAAATATTACTATGGGCAGGCCTTTAAAGTCGATAAAATGAAAAAAAAAGAAATATATTTTTGTCATTATAAACAAATAATATATAATTTATTGTTTACGACTTTCTAATATATTTTTAAAATTTTCGTCGGAAGTGTAATGTTCTGATTGATATACAGACAAATTCGTTTCTCACTACAAGGATCTCGAAAGCAGTAAGAGATACGAAGTAGCTTAAATGGCGACAAAGTTGCATAATCAGGGAACCAACATTACGCCTTTCAAAAAATCAAGGTTAACATGATTAGTTTCCGAAATATTTGAAAAAAAACGAAATTTTGTATCATTTCAACCTTGTTTAAGATGATATTGAAAAAAGAAGGCGACTTCCTCATGGCAACTTTTTGCCCTCTATCGAATGGCATAATCAATTTTTATATGTAACGTTTCGTCTCTCCAGGACCATCATGAACTTCATTTTTTTTAATAGGTATGGCCCTGGAAATTTTATTACATTTTTTGCAAGCCTTTATTGTGCCCAATACTGTACTGCCTCAGCCCAAACCAGATTCAGACGTTTTGTCTCGAAAAAATCATCTTCAATGTATTCGTTCCAAAATCTAATTCTTTTTTTAGATTTCTGTTTATTGAATTATCGTACATTCTAAGTGTCGTTATACCCTGCGAAATCCATCTAGTTATTTAAACTATTACCATTACACGTTACAATAAAACATTATTTTATCTCTGTGCGTGCCAAAATTAAAAAAAAATAATCAACATGTCTAAGCCGCTGGTTTGAGTTGAGACTTAATTTTTTTAACGCTGTGAACTATTTTATTAATGTATTTTACACCAAAATTTCATTTCAATGTCTTCATTTGTTCAGAAGAAATTTAGATATATTTTCTAAACTTCAACATCTTATATTGCAAACATTGAATGCTTCAGGGGAAATGTTTATATATAGAATATATACAAGGAACTGTAAATTTGTTTCACAATCAGTTAAAAATAACGATACTACTATGACATTTTTTAAAATATTTATTCATTCGCAAAAATTACTGTTGTTAAATTTTCATATTTTCATAAAATTTTGACGAAAGTCAGGAGACCTGCAATTTTTCTCTAGATTCCATTAGAACACAGATTGTTGTGGCACGAATAAATAAAAAAATAACATACAATTTTCAAGGTCACGTTTAAGAAAGATGCAAATGATGTTAGAAATAATTTTACAAATAAAAGCATAGTTTCTTTAAGAAAAATAGTATAATTATGAAATTTGATAGCAAACATTTCGAAGACTCCAAAATTATTATTTTTATTATTAATTTGGTCGTGCTGTTAACATGCTTTACTATGTTTACATATTCGTTTAGTTCATGTTTATTTGTTATTATTATTGTATGTCGACCTTTTTTAAATTCAGCTCTTTAGAAACTTCGCATTTCCGGACTATTGTTTAAACTTTTTTGTTTATTTTTACTTAAGGAATGCCCCCTTAAAGTATATACACTTCCTCGTGACACACTCTATAAAAAATATTCTTAGATTTGGATCAGAAAAAACTGCGTTATTTTTTATACACTGATAATAACTTTTATTATCTTTTTAGCAAATGAATTAATATTGAATATCTCAGATTGGTCAATAGAAAATATAAAACATAAATCAACACAAGTACAGTAAATATTACAAATGCAGTAAATATAAGCAAACAGTAAAATTAAGTTTATAATCATCTACTATTTAACACAACATTTTAACTATTTATAACAATCTACTATTATATGACGTATTACCTATTGTCTTAATTATATATTTTTTTATGATATGAAAACTTGATGGGTCATGGTAGAATTAGGTATCCCAAAAACATAATCCGTATCAGATTCTTGAATCAACGTCTTCCTAATAGTTTTCAGAATTAAATTTTCAGAGAAGTTTTTATGATTTTGATACGAAATATGATGGAATTTATTGTGGATATAAAACTATATGATATCGGTCGAATTTCTTTTCATCTGGGAATTATTACATAATTTCTTATTATTATGTGACTTGAACCGACATTTGAAACCATACCCTCACATTGTCTGCTGTTTGTTTCTGTAATGGAACCAAATACCCAGCTCCTTGTTTTACGCGGGTCAGTATTCATTTTATCATTACATATTGGTTTTAACAATTCATCACTTTTATTTGATAGAATTGTAAATATGGCATCAGTATAGGGGATAAAGAAGTATTTTTGTCATTCATAAAAAACAGAGATAACATTAATATAGATCCTTGTGGAACACCTGTGCTGATTTTGGTTATTTCTGAAAAAAATATATATTTTCTGCAGATTTAAGGCCACCATAATTAAAAGAAATGCATTGTTTTCTTTTGAAATTAAAAATATCCACCTAATCTAAGGTATACCATAAAATTTTGTCTAATAGTTTATTATAGTAAATATATCTACAAGGTGTTTAGTTAACTTTAACCACAAATAGAACTCAATAAATAGGTAAATCAGAACTGCCTTATAAAAAGCAGTAGTTTTCACTGTACACTATACATCAGAAGAACGGTTTCCCATTCAACTGAGATTTTCGGTGAAACGATACACTATACCGATTTTCAATAAGTATACCTTTTTTTATGTAGAATGGGGTGATTCAATAAATTTTAAAAAACGTTCTTGTATACACATGATTAGGCGATCCTGAAAATTTCAACTTAATTCGTTGAGCGGTTCAAACTATAGGATTTTTAAAATGCGAATATTTGTTTCAGCCGTGGTAATGTTATGACGTCACCGCATGGGACGGTCAGTCGACTTGGCGCTACTTCCAGATGAGTTTCTGCATCTACACAATGTTGTAGCGTTTATGCATATTAAATTTAAAAAATGGAAACAAATTTCGTAAAAGCAGATTTTTCTAATTTGCCAGAAGTAGGTTTGTTTATGGTTATGGATTATTTTAATAAGAACCATGACTTTATCAGTGCATGAGATGAGAGGAGTGAAAATGCAAAGGTTACGTTTCAATAACGTATAAAACTTCTTTAAAGTACGTTTGTAGCGAAAGTTTTGATGTTTTTGTACAATAAGAATAGTAAATAAGAATAAGGATTTTATGTTCAATTGGACTAAACCGTTTCTGTCAGGTTTCAAAGATTTACCTAACCAAATACAAAATTCTTATTACTATTTTTATTCTCATGGAAACTACATAGAATATACCTAATAAAATCTTATAAATATTGTAATAATATAATATTTATTATGTATTTTTACTTATATTTAGTACCTATAGGTAATTGTATAATATTCACAAAAAAATCAACAATGGAAAACACAAGTTTATAGTGTTTCTAGAGGATACACGATACAAACGTATTTATAACATACCTAAATTACGCAGGGTAGTTTCGTTGCTTTCAGAATAAGTCATTTTTCAAATAAACTATATTAAAAAAAAACAAATCAAAGTAGAGACTAGTAGACTATTGATTTTAGATTTGCACGACAGAATTACGGAGACGTTATTATTTTTTTAGGCGTCTTCATACTAGTGCTTTAACATTGGGGAACAATACAATATTTGTAATTTCTTTCTGTTCTGTGTCTTCCATATTGCTAACAAAATTCGGTATGTCAACGTACTCGATCGAGGCAACTAAAATCCGACTACCCGACTGACTGGCAACACACGTACCTAAGCATGCGGCATCGGTTTCCCATGCGGTGACGTCAAACCCTCCGGTTTAGCGGATACTCAGCGAGCCAGTATATGATTTTTTTGGGATGACTTGTAGGCGACATAAAATTCTAATTTTTTGCAGAAAATTCTAAAATTAAAATATTTTTTCGTTAAGCAAATAAAAAAAAATGTCGAATGAGCCCATTGTCAATGGAATCTAAAAATTAATCCCAACTGATTATTAGGTCATTGGCGTAGAAGTTGGGGTAAAAATTTATTGCAAAATTAAAAGCAAAAAGTGCTTCTTCTTTAATTGTTAATAACTTCTTAAACAATTAATAAAATCTTACTAAACTTTCCCAAAACGTGAGTTTTTATATCCTTAAGAGATGTGCAAAAGATGGGCTCGATCGGCCAAATAGTTTTTGGAAAATTCCATTTATTTATCCCATTTTTGCAAAAAGGCCCATTTTCAAATGACTATTCCGGGGGCAGGGTTATGACTAAAACATTCTTTTTGAGCTCATTTTCTTCGAAGGGACACCAAGTATCCTCTAGTTAAAAAAAATAATTTTTTTTTCAAATTTAGTTGTATACAATTGGTTACAAATAAAAGGCACTTTTTTCCCTAATAAACAAATAAAATAACTCCGCGGTTTTTAACTTTTGAGAGAAGTTATATACACCATTCGAAAGCTCGTAAAAAAACCTACAAATTGAAAAAAAAAAGTTTCTACGACCAATAGGTCCGGAGTCGGCAATTTTTTTTTAATCACAGAGCAATTTGTTATAAACAATAAGACCTGAAATTTTAACATTTTGTAAATAAAGGTATAAACTTTATTATGTTAATTTTAATTGAATTTGCCCATAATTGATCAATCGAGAGCCCGTCAAAGTAGGGTACACGGCACTAGCCCTTCAGGGAGTGATGGTGGGGGGACCTTCCTCTCAACCAGGAAAAAACTGACAATGAAAAATTTGTAATATTTCAGTTTCTATGTAACGTAGAACCTTCTTTTTTTAATTTGGGGTAGCTCGACGAAAAAATTACTTCTGGATTATTTCTACCCTTGTGAAACCACCCCCTACCCCCTAAAATTGAATTTTTTGAAAAAACTTTTTTTGGATTTTTTTTTATTTGAAATGTTTTAGACAATAGTTCCCACTAAAAAAATGTTGTCAAAATTATTTTAACCCTTCAAAATTAATTTCAATATGCCGTGTCCTGCTTATTTTGAGCGCAGGACACGGTATATTGGGAAATACAGGGTGTATTTAAACATATTCTTAGGTTTCCTTTTGGATAATTATTTGTTACTAGTTACTATTAGTTACTACTTCATTTATAAAAATTTTTCGGAACAAAAGACAAAATTCCAGTAAACCAGAACCAGCGAATACTTTGAGAGTTAGTGGAACACCCATCGTATAACACCCTGTATTTCCTACTCCCGAAAAATCAGTGCGCACCAAGTCGCCGCAAATTCCTGCTATGTGGAGTACGTGAGGCGGCGAGCTTTCCTCGCCTCATCCACCAAGACATGGTAAGTGGCTATTTAGGTAGCCGACGAGCACGTGGGGGACCTTCGTCGGCCGGTCAATGTAAGCGCGTTCTTCCGCGGACTGGCCTCGCGCTTCGAGGTTGCACTTCGATATATAACTCAACGCGGGCCAATCGCCCCGCATCTGTCTCCTCAACCACTCGGTGGTGTCTAGTGTACTCCAGTGTGCCCCAGAACCCGACAACTCCCAGCCAACATGAAATTCGTAAGTGTGCGCGCACTCTGGAACACCGCGAGCAAATTAGCGCGAACTCCCGGGGATAGAACCACTCCTGCAAATTTTAGGACGCCAAAAATGTGAAATGGTGCTCGGGAACACCAAAATTTTGACACTAATTATGTAATCCGCGTTTTCTTTGAATTTTAATCCACCAAAAGTGTAAATTAGTGCACTGTAACAGTTTACATATAAAAATTCACACTAAAAATGTAATTTTACACAAACGGTCCCGCAGAAGAATGATTCTATCACCGGAGCTATTCTTAGTTAAATACTGGCATTCTTATTATTGAGTGCAAGTGCATTGTAGTCAGTGATCATGATGAGTTCAGTGAAAAGTGATTATCTGGTTAGCTTTCTTCATTTGTGCCAGTTCGTTTAAGAGGATATTTTGTTTGGATTACTTCTCTCTTTCTTAACTGGCGGTAACAGCTCTGATTTAAGTCTGTATATATTGTACATATCGGTTTGGGGGTAGATTTATAAAAATTTCGAGGAAAAATTTGTTAAAAATGGTCAATAGAATGTGTAGTTAAAAAAAATTATTCAAAAGTGGTTTATATAGGATCATATTGGACAAGAAAAATGAATTCCTAAAATACATTCGTGTAAATTCAGTAAGGGGTTAAAAAAATTATACTGGTGTTGCTCAAAAGGTCAATGATGCATTTTTTAACAGCATCAAATAAAGGCAAATAATTTTACAGATGCATTTATAATTTCGGACAAAAATATTTCCACTTTTTTTATTCGTTGAAGAAAGTCTAATATCCTACGACAAAAACAGTTTGGGGCAAAACGATCACAATTTGTTTGTGTACAGCTAACATTTGTCTGTTTTCTTTGATAAAAAAAGTTAATTGACTGCTGCGTATTATTTGCTCTGACTGAATTACCTTCGTTGACTGTGAGCGCGCTGCGAGCAAAAATTAATAATTATTTCATGCTCATTCGAACGATTTTCGACTTTCTCTATCAATTTGCAAAAAAGTTGATAATAATAGTCATTTGTTGCAAAATATATTTAAAGCACGTAACTATTAAATGCTTTCTTGTTGCGGATGAGAAAAATAAGGCAAATGTTAACAATAATTCCACCAACGGACCAATTAAAATCGAGCAACAAACTCATTTCACTAGGATGAACACGAATTAATAGTTTTTTCATCAAAAAACAAATAGAAAGTATACGCAATTAATAGTTTAAATTTTTAAAATGCATTCAAGGGATAAATTTCGTAACGTAAATTCAGATTTTTTGGTAAAAGCTCAATCTTTCGTTGAACATAGTAATCAACTTTACTGAAAATTTCTATCATTAATTTTTTAAATAAATATAGACAATTATTTAACTTCTGTTAAAATACGAGAGTTATAGGTTATAGATGTAAAATGTTTTAATATTTTAGGTAAAGCTCAGCTAGGACAATCGATTTTTTAAATTGCTTCAATAATATTCCATAATTCTGCAGACAGTATTATTTAAAAACCCCTGTGCGATATCTTTTTAAAGAATATTCTTTTACGTGTTTAAGAATTGTTAGAAACTGGGAGTAATATTAAATTAACAATAGTCGGGTAAAACATTGACGACCAGAACAACTAACATTAATGCCTGAACTCGTAGAAAATCATCTGCCGTAAACTGCTTAAGTTGCAAGACACGGTCTGTTAGATGGGTTTGATTTACTTTCACTATATAAGTGCAAATATCGTTCTCTAATTATAATTTGCAAACGTTTAAACTATTCGGAAAACTCGATTTTTACTGTAAAACCACCACGGGATAAATAGGAAGTAGCGTTCTTGTTTGTTTTTCGAAATTGACGACTAATGCACAATTAGTCGTGGTAAATATTGGAAAATGAACCGTTCAATAGTTGTGGATTTAATTAGCAAAGTTACGGGCTTGATTGGGAATTAATTTGGCAGTTTTCATTTCTGTAAAGGACCGTGTCCAAAGTGAATAATGATTGAATATTAGTTTAGTTGTCCTTGAAGGTATTTTTTGAATTATTTCTTTATCGGCGACAGGCGCAAGTCACATTATTTCTTAGATATGCTGCCGATAATAACATAGCATTTTATTGTTTAAGTAAAAAAATCTGCAAAATACTATTTTTTATAATAAAATTGTTAAATTTAGCATAGACCAATACAATAATTTGTTCTGTTTTAATGTTAAATATTAAAATATATTGGTCGGTGCAGGTTTCAAAGAAAAAGTTGTATTTGAAGCGCATGTTAAAAATTATTTTATTTTATTCAAACGAAATGCATAAATATTGTAATTTTTCTACAGACAAAGGGGTTATGAAATATGTAGTTACCAAACGCAATAAAAAAGTGGATAAGTATCTTCATATACCTGTCAGATTACTTGTACATACAAATTTACACCTACGATCTAAAATTACCATACGTAATAATAGGCTAAAGTTGAAAACACTAGTAATTATTGATACATAGTTGAATAACGTGTAATATTGAGTATTATAAGCAAACACTCACGAGCAAAACGAACAAAGTTAATTTGAAGTCATTGATTTCGCTTAATTTGTTTCTTACTTGACACACATCATGAATGAAGAGAGTCACCAAAGTGGCTTTATTAACTGACAGCCAAATTTATTTTTGATACCATGAGGAAGCTAAAATAGTTTGAACGAAACGTCTCCATCAGTTTCTAATAATCTGCATCAGAAATTCTATCTTCTAATCCTCACTTTTAATGTTTATAAATTCGACTTGAGGAGTTATTCAAAAGCCAGTTAAAAATCTTATCAAAGAGCACCAAAGTTACTCATTGCATGAATGCTCCAGTAAACAACAAGTGAAGGTAAAAATAATAGAGCACCCGAATTCGTGACAGCGACAGTAGGCAATTTGTGCCTTAATAATATGCCTCGGATATCGAAAACACATAAGGCGTTGGGCAATTCGAAAGCATTCATTCCGAAGTGTATCCTAGTGTGACGGGAACAATTTTTCGGTAAGGGAGAGGTATTAAAAAACGGTTTGCACCATATCCAGGCACGCTCGGTGAGTTGCATAATTAATGTATGAGTATTTGGTAATGTTCAGGTTAAATATGCATCTAATTAATTATTGTTATGTTGAGTAGCTCCTACAAGTCGGTTTGTTAGATTTATGGAGTGCGGATTATAAAACTGTTCTCACTTTTCAACTTGCGAAAGAAATATACCTAACGGTATAAGAAAAGTTGACTATTTTTTGGAGGTAGATGCAATTTGAACAACTTTTTTTGACAGGAAATTTAGTACAGGGTGAGTTAAACTGGATAGTATGGGCCTACTGTGAGGATACAAAAAATTTAAATAAAATTTGGGACACGTGGTGTTAAACGGAATGAGGTAAACTCAATAATTTTCAATCGAAAGTATTATCTTTGGAATTTGACAGAAATGACTAATGACGTCATCTATTACAATTTTTCCAGAAACTTATCCAATTTTTTCCTGTTAAAAGGCTCTCTTTTTTGTAATAAATTTTTATTAGAGAAATTTTTCTGTATTACTTCCCATTTAAAAGTTTAAGCAATATCGTACTAAAAAGTCTCAAAAGAAATATCACCTAAAAATCACATTAACGGTGGAATGATCAAGTAGTCGCTGGAAAATAATTGAATGTTTGTTGTTTAAATTGCATAAATGTCATTAAGGATTAAACTCGATAATTCTTTAATATAATTCAAACAAAAGGTGATGATAATAATAACTAAACTTAAAAAATGAGGCAAACGCTTTCATACTACATGCATATTACAATCTATTCTCTACAGGGTGATTCAGAACTTATCCAAAAAAAAATTCTGGATGTACAGGGGACCCTTACAAATACAATTTTGTAAAGAAAAAAATCAAAAAGGTCAGTTCGAAATTGATTTAAAAATACACTTCTGCACGGCACTAGAAACTGATCCACTGTAAAACCTGACCTCCCACAATGCGACCGGTATAGCGGCGTGATAAAAACGGACAAAAACTTTCGCAAGGAAAGAAATATGTAAATAGAATTTTATCGCACCTATTTTATATCGGCAAATTCAAATGCTTTTGCCTTTATTAATAAAATTAATTTGTGTTTTTAAATAATAAAATCATTTGACATACCCGATGCTGTAACAGCAATTGTTCAAAATTTTATCCACTCACGTGTAAACACATTTGGGTCCGTCTTACTCACTTTCTACGAACTAACACAAATGATGTCTTGCTTCACCAAAACACAAATACTTCACCATAATACAAATGTTGTCTTGCTTCACCATAAATTAAAACGATATCCATCAACTCTGAGTTGCTATACACGCAAGCCATTTTTGACACTAACTACTAAAAAACTGATGTAAATACCAAAGATAACAGGTAAAAACTACCGCAACGACGGATTTCAGTATTAGGAGTCACATGGCTCTCCACGTGTAATGGCGCTAGAGGCTACAGTTGTCCAGTTATGTAGTGGTTTAATGTGCTATAACTTCAATAATTTTTTTCTCAGAAACTATAATTGTTATACAAAATTTTTTTTTACAATATTGACTCCATTTCTCATGCGCCTGTATATGAGCTCCTCTCATTCAACACATATCCAATATTCGCTTGACTTTTTTGTGGGCTGCGTTTATTAACATTTCGCCGTTTAATTCATTACAAGCGTTTGTGATTTTTCTTTCAAATGATTAATATCTCGCGAAGGTATTTTGTAAACCTTATTTTTTAAAACTTCCCATAAACAAAATCGAGGGATGTTAGATCTGCTCACTTTCCGGGCCACTGAATAGATGCATTAAGTCCAATCCATTTTCTGGGAAAGTGTCATCTAAATATTGCTGCACAATCCTGTTGTCCAATTAAATGAGCCTTTAAATCGCAATTTGGTCAACTTGCCTGAATTTTTGATATAAGTTAGTTTAGTGCATATAATAACAATAAGTGACAGTAACTTTTGTTTCAACCCTGGCCAAGGGTGAAAAAAGATAAAATAAAGGGTTTTTTCAATATAACTCAAAAGGGGTAAGCGTTAGAAAAAAAAGTTTCTTATAATAGTTGTAGAGCATAAAATTCTACATAAAAATGGTATATTGACTTTTTTATGCCATTAAAATTAACAGAGTTAGGGAGACTAGAAGTTATGGGATGATTTCAGAAATTTAAAAAAATCATAACACGCAGAAAAATGAATGAATTTTATAATTTTTTTTTAATCTACTCTAAAAAATGTAAACTTTCTGTTCACAGAAATAAATATATTTTTTTAATTTTTAATAAAAAAGTTAAAACAGTTAAAATTTTTTAATCGTTAATTTTTATGATTTAACACTAAAACAATTTTTTTCTATGCCATTCGATCGATTATTTAAAATAAAAAAAGTTGCTTTCGAAATTTAGTTTTATGACATAGATAAAAAATCACGTTCGCTTTGTGAAATTGTTATAACTTTTTTATTGAAAATTAAAAAATATATCTATTTCTCTGAAAAGATAGGTTATATTTTTAAGAGTAAATTGGAAAAAAAATATATAAAATTCATTAATCTTTCTACTTGTTATGATTTATTAAATTTCTGAAATCATCCCTTAA